>NC_089588.1:99813432-100075184 GCF_019320115.1 Miscanthus floridulus | reverse complement strand
CCAACTAAGGCCACACCTAGAGATTTCTCCCTGGAGTTGAGGAACCGGCACCTAAACTGACACCACCAAATCCAAGTTCCCCAATACCCGCCTCTCCAAATTGTTTCCTGTCAATCCTGCCATGCCTTCCAGTCTTGGCTAACTATAATCGGACGCCACATGTCCAAAATACATAGGATCCATCTAGAGACAGAACGAGACATCCGAATACGAGATTCCATGAGTCGATGCCAAGTGACCTCCAGACTCTAGGTAGGTACGGAAGTCTATGACTATAGATGAGGATGCCATTGCGAGGACTGGCTGCATAAATAGTCAACCAAGATCAAAACCATTTGAAGATGAGCAGTACGACAACTGACTGCATCTTGAACACTGACGCCGGTGATTTCCCGTTTGGAGTATATTAAATGCCTCCACATCAGCTCTAGAGGATGGGATAATGCTAACTTTTTTTACAGTTGAAAGAACTTGACATGTAGTTACAGCAGAACTTTGACATTCATTTCTCTTAGAAACACAGCTTGAAGGGGAAGCAACAACCCAACTTAAATTATTCATTAAGATTTGATTTTTTTGTGATGTTTCCTTAATTATCTGTGATTTCTCTTTGGTGTTATCTTTCAAATATTTCTATCCGAGGAGCGGTGTCTTATATGTCTGTCTTAATTACCTTGCAGAATGATAATGGTGGATTTGCAACATTTGAACTCACAAGGTCATATGCATGGTTGGAGGTCAGTTAATCAATTTCTTTCTAGATCATCCTTGCTTCTTTATCATGTGCCAACACTGTATTGCCTAGCGGCATGCACCCTAGTTGAGTGGGACACTAGCCAAAGTTCAAATCCCGATGGCAAGAGAAAAGAGAGAAAGATCCCCTCACTAGCAATATGAAAATAGTGGCAAGGGATCATTGCAGTGACCGTTAGCCGAGGAGGATAGGAGGTCATGGTCGGCTCTAGGGCAGCCCTATAGGACGATGCTGGGGTTTATAGTTTTTTTTGGCTCGTGCATGTAGTTAATGCTTCTTCTTAATCATAATGTCTCTGGGAGGCTGTTTCCTAGCCTAACAGTATCATAGGTCAACTTTTTCTGCGCTTTCTTAGGTGTTCAAGATTGAAAGAGAGAGGCGCATGGTTGTAGTACATCACAGCCATCTATGCGTAGAAAGAGAATAGCACATGAAATATAGAGATATTAATGTAGAAACACATTTTTGACCTATCTATCTTAATGTAGAAACACTGGAGGCCAGCTAATCAATGAATCAAGCAGAGTTAGTTACGATCATTTCCAAAATTTATTGGACTCGCCACGGACTCATCCATAATCCAAACAGGACATAAGTCCTGTCAAACTTATCTGTCTCAACAAACACTATGCATCCATCATCTTTTTCGCGAACATGGTGGCCTGTATTTCATTAAGAGGATGAAGGATGTGTTACAGGGTTGTTAGCATGACACAAACCATAGACACCGATTGGTGATCCACACCCGTCATGCCAACGTCCAGCTAGTTCCATAAAACAATTATACGGCAAACAAATTTGCGACTAAAAGCACTCTACAGACATGCATCCATCATCTCTGATGCCGATATGGAAGATTCCAATAGTGAATTTTCTTCCATTCTTTAGTATGCTAGGTTGATACGTTATTTTTTAAATAAATATTCAGGGTATTACAATAACTACTAGCACATATCTGCTCCATTCATTGATTATATGCATTGTTGAATAGGGTAGCAACATTTATCCATGTGGATTGTTAATTGAGTTCTATCTGTACTGACATATTTTTATCTCAAATTCAGCATATTAATCCTTCTGAGACCTTTGGGGGCATAATGATTGATTACCCGTAAGCTGCAATAACCCTTTAGTTTTCTTATACTGCTTTATTAGAAATAACAAAACAAAACACAAACAAAATGCACAACTGAATTGACAGGTATGTTGAATGCACATCATCATCAATTCAAGCTCTAGCTTTATTTAAGAAACTCTACCCAGAGCACCGCAGGAAAGAGGTGGACAACTGTATCAGCAAGGGTGCAGATTTCATTGAGAGCATACAAAGAAACGATGGTTCATGGTCAGCATTTAATTCGGACACCATGAGATTACGCCACTTCGTCAGCATACTTACCAATATGTATTTCCAACAGGTACGGCTCTTGGGGCGTCTGTTTCACCAACGCCACATGGTTTGCAGTGTTTGGATTAGTTTGTGCTGGCCGGACGTTCAAGAACAGTTCTGCAATAAAAAAGGCATGTCAGTTTCTATTATCAAAAGAGCTTCCTTCCGGTGGCTGGGGAGAGAGCTATTTGTCATGTCAGGACAAGGTAACTTCACTCTCGGAAACCGGCTCTTTTGCCGAGTGTTTTTATGTTTGCCGAGTGCATTTCCTCGGGCACTCGCCAAACAAGCTCAAGTGATATGAAAAAACACTTGGCAAAATAATTGCACTCGGCAAACAAACTCTTTGCCGAGTGCTGCAAAAAAACACTCGGCAAAGAAGTAAGTTTGCCGAGTATATTTTTTTTTGCACTCGGCAAAGAAGTAAGTTTGCCGAGTGTTTTTTTTTGCACTCGGCAAAGAAATAATTTTTTTCCCTCTTGCAACCTTGAAATTTTTTCTACACTTCACATATAACATGTGGTACTCCATGTTAAAATTTGGTATATTTCTAGATCTGTTTGCTATATTTAATTAATTTATTGCATTTCAAGCAATTTTTTGAATCAAGTCAAATTTGAACTGCAAGTGATTCAAATAATAGAATAAAATAAGTAGAAAAATGATATTCATGTTATTGAGTCCAGTGTGAGGCCTTACCCGAGAAATGAAAAGAAATTTCGAACATCTTGTTCAGGAAACACGACCACGAACGTGTGGACGAATGATTTTTAAATTCTAAAAAATGCAAACGAAGTCTGAAAATCATGAGATTTGTCATGATGTGATGATATCATATGTGGAGGCTGTGGTAAAAAATTGAGAAGGTTTCGCACAATTTGTCACATACAATGTTTACAGACCGAAGCATCTCAGAAGAAAAATCATAGCGTTGAGAAGGAATCGGTAAGATTTGGAGTCAAAGCCACGGTCGAATTGGGGTTTGACTTCAAAACTTTTTTTATAGGCAATAGAGAACATAGATTGTTTCATGTGAAATTTTGGTAATTTTTTGGATCCGTTTGATAATTTTAATTTATTATGTGCAATTATAGAATTTTCAATGATATAAATTAAATTTGAGCTGTAACTGCATAAAATAATGGAATCATATTTGTAGAAAAATCATATATATATATATATATATATATATATATATATATTGTTGAGTCAATTTGACAAGGTATTTTCAAAGTACATCGAACAAAAAAAAAGGAAAAACACGTTATGAAAAACAAGGAAATAAAAAAATAACTAATATATTTGTTGAGTGCCCCAAACCTTGACACTCGGCAAAGCCATCTTTGCCGAGTGTCCGAGCTCCACACTCGGCAAACTCAACACTTTATAAACTTAAAGAAACATGTTGCGCCACATCAGCGATCCGTGTCTTCAAAATCGAGCTCTCCCATTGGCCCGAACCTCCTCTCCCTGGATCCCTCCCCTCTTATCCCTTCCCTCTCCCTCTCTCCTTATCCATTCCTCTCACCTCATCTTCCAAGGGGCAAGGGGCAGGAGGGTGGCGGCGGGCGTGGGACACCCGCCGGCGGTGGGCGGTGCTGCACGGCGGTAGGAGGCGGCCACGACCGGGGTGCGCGGGGCGGGCGGCCGAGGCCGAGGCCGTGGCGGCGCGGGCAGGGCGGCGCGAGCGCGGGACACCGACTGGCGGTGGGCGGCACGACACGGTGGCAGGAGGCGTTCATGGCCGGGCGGGCGGGGTGGCGTGGGCGGGTGGGGCCGAGGCCGTGGCGGCACGGGCAGGGCAGCGCGGGCGTCGGGAGCGGCGGTCGCTGCGGGCGCGCGAATGGCTGGAGCGGGGAGCGGCCGAGCGGTGGGAGCGACGGGAACGACAGCGGGAACACTAGGACACGGCGGCGCCGGTGCGTTCCGTGGCCGTCGTCACGGCCGCCGGCGCGCACTTGTTGGACGCCAAGCGGCCATCGGTGCGGACCACGCCAGTCGGGGACGGGCACGGCACGATCGGGCTTTTTTTTATTTTTGCAAAAACCATTGTTTGCCGAGTTTTTTTTTTCCGTCGACACTCGGCAAACAAGACATATTTACTGAGTGCTTATGCCGTTAGACACTTGGCAAATGCGCCATGAACGTCTTCTCGCCGTCACGTTGCTTTTTTTTGCCGAGTGTCAGTTTTAGCACTCGGCAAAGTCTTTGCCGATTGCCCGATAAAAATCACTCGGCAAAGAAACGTTTGCCTACTCGTTTCTTTGCCTACTCTGTGTACGCCGAGTGCCGTTTACTGAGTGTAACTTTCGGCAAAGCCTTTGCCGAGGGCACACGGCAAACTTCCAGATTCCGGTTGTAGCTTGGCTTCAATCGACCTGTTTGTTCATTTTAAATAACTCGGTTTCTCACTAGCAGTACCGATGCTGATACATGTGATTCTGTTATTTGCTATAATACACTTATCACTTGCAATTCCCCTCATTATCAAATGTTCCAGTCTAGTTTGTATGTTTAAATGGTCATGGCAGTACTGAACTCAAGACTATTTGAGAGTACAGAAGCCTTACAACTGCTATATCTACCCTGGGATCTTCTGACTTGGATTGAAACAGGTTTACACCAATCTTGAAGGCATGCGACCACATGCAGTGAACACTGGTTGGGCCATGCTAGCCCTAATTCGTGCAGAACAGGTCTACCTTTTCGTCTTACAAACGTGTCTCATGGGTTTTATGGATACAATGTGCACATTTGTAAAGGATATACTTTGCCTCATTGTTACAGGCAGAAAGAGATCCAGCACCACTGCATCGGGCAGCTAAGGTTTTGATCGACTTGCAGTTAGAGGACGGAGAATTTCCACAGCAAGTAATAATACTCCTAACTGATATGATGCAAGAGAAATAAAACATTCATTTGTACTTTCTTCCATCTCACACATTCTTGGTTAAAAACCTTGTGTCTTAAAAGCCAAAGGAGAAAATGGATTTCCTTCTGCCCGTTTGACTATAGGATCATGTAGACTGAACAGTAATATCAAAGCTTCAGCATTAAGAGGGGTCTATAATTCTATATAGGTAGAACAACACATTTGTTCAACAAAATACCTTATTGTTTTTTTGATATCTTCCAAATACTGGACTCAGATTGAGGGCATCTCTTATTTCATGAGTTTAGCCAATCTTTTAGAAGTTGTAGTTTGGAAATCACATATGAATCAAACAACTAGGATAAATAATAGATATTTGTTGCAAACTACAACGTCGAGTCTCGTAAATGATTTTTATCGATCTCTGTAGGGCTCTCTTTTCTTCCCCTTACATAGCCACATTACTCAAATGACCACTTTTTGAGTTGTTAATAAATTTTAACTATGTACAACAGGAGATCATTGGAGTCTTCAACCAAAATTGCATGATCGGTTACTCCCAGTACAGGAACATCTTCCCTATATGGGCTCTAGGAGAGTATCGTACCAGGGTCCATGTTGCAGGGAAGAAATAGCCGATATGCTTATCAGATGTCTCCGAAGAGACAATAGCCAATATGCTTATGATTCAACATGGTGGCAAAAATGTCGTTTACTATAAAGAGCTTCTACACTCTCGTTATCTAGTACCTTGATTTTCTATAACCGTTGATCCATCCTTTTGCATTTTTCTACAATATGAACTCAATGGTTACTTGAGAATAGTAGTGTCATGTACCGTTGATCCAACATACTTGTAGTTCCTTTTCTCTACAAAAAGATACACAAAAACTAGTACCATGTACCTGTTACATTGCAATAAGAAATCTCGGATATTTTTCAGATGTGCTAATTTTTATTGTTTATGCCTTGGGGACGTAGGGCATACTAGCTAAAACTCGTTAACAAGCATTGTGCATTGGTGTCATATTGTTTCATGGATTTTGGCCATGGTATGTTTATTGTGCTTGTTGCCTCCACTGATTGGACTAGTCCTAGGGTTATGACGTTGGTCCTGGATTTCTAAGAATTGGTAGTTGATCTAGAACCATGAAAAAGATCCACGTGGAGACATGAGGATTTTCTTCCACGGTATGCAAAATTCACATGCAAAGCCTCAGCTAGGGATATGCTGCAAGGTGAAACATGGCAATGATCAACAAATTCACAAGTTGAATCGAAAACTTTGGAAAGGTGGCTTGAACTGTCCGATGGGACTAGGGATGAAAACGGTCGAAAACCCCCTCAACCGTTTTCTACATTTACATTTGAATATGAAAACGAAAGCGAAAATGGTAAAGCCGGACACGAAAACGAACACGAACTTACGGAATATCGAAAACGAACCAATTCGAGCAAAATTATGTTGAACATGATCGGTATATGAAAATTCAATACGGAATACCGACCCGTAGAGTCCATAACAATTAACAAGTGCATGACCCATGCACATAACAATTACCAAGTGCATGATCAAGTTCAAGCGCATATAATAATTAACAAGTGCATGACCCTTGGTCTTAAGTATTAACACAATAGCTGACAGCCTGACACACAAATACAAGTCTAGAACAAGCAATTAACACTAACAGATAACAAAACATCTATAGTTCATCAGCATCATCCATGAGGTCAGGATCACTTTCCATGTCTTTTGCTTCCTCATCCCCCTCCTTGTCCTTTTCCTACAAGTTTGCAAAGTGAATTCAAATTAGATGTAGCAACTAGCATATTTCAGAGCAAGCAGTCAATAAACATACCTCAATTTTCAGTTTAGCCACAACATTAGCCAAAGCCTCAACCTCAAGATCACTCACAATTGATCCAACCATTTTAGAATCTGAACAAAAAATGACAAAGGAAAATAATCAATGCATTATTCTACTGCAATTATAAGTGTGTCTAACTAAAAAACAGATAAAATGAGCACCTTTTCTTGCTGCAGCAACCCAATCCTTTGTGCAAATTAATGCCTATACCATCTCAGGATCAAGACGACTACGATAGGGATCAACAACACGACCATCAGCACTAAAAGCAGACTCAGATGCTACTGTTGATACCTGTATGGCCATTACATCCCAAATAATTTGTGAAAGGATAGGATATTGTTCTCTCTTGTTTTTCCACCATGCTAAGATGTCAAACTCACCAACAATTTTCAGAAGTGGTTCTGCAATATACCTCTCCAACTCATTTGACTCAACCATAGCAGGTTCACTTGCATCATATAAGAATTATTCTAGGTCATGTTCTAGATTTCCCATTAATATATCAGCTGTGTTACTAGGTCCAGGTGCAACACCTTTACTATTTTTCTTTGATGATGCAGGAGCAGAATTAACATAAAGTTGTACAGTTTCTTTACCACAGTAACAAACTCATCAAGTTCAACTTGATAATGATCACCATAGAACTTCTTCATGTAGTACTCTATCAGCCTTTTCTTATACCTAGGATCAAGAAAACAGGCTACAGCTAGAGCAATGTTGGACTACTGCCAATATTTGTCAAATTTGTCATTCATAGCAATTGCCATATCTCTAATTGTAGCATCTACACTATAGCACCAATCGTCAAGCAAGAGCTTTATATCACAGAAACCTCTATAAAATAAGTTTGCAGTAGGATATGAAGTGCCAAATAGAATTTTAGTGAGATCATAAAATTTCTTCAAGCAACCATAAATTGTCAATGCATTGTCCCATTCAGTAGAAGATGGAGAAATCTTGGCATACCTAAGGCGATTAGAAGACTTCGGCCAAATAAATGCATCCTTGTAGTACAAGGCATCTCCCAGCATTAGGTAGATAGAATTCCACCTGGTTGAAACATCCATCAAGATACCCCTCTTTGTATCCAACCCAGCTTCGGTGGCACGCATCATAAGCTCTTCCCACTGCAATGGAGACCCTTTCACAACTAGGACAAGTGATTTGACCTTGCTGATTGTTCCTGAAATGACTTTCAACCCATCTCTAGCAACCAAATTGAGAATATGGCAGGCACATCGAACATGAAAAACCATCCCATCACAAACTAGGGAACTATTAGCATTCTCTTTCAGATATGAAATTATATCGTTGACAGCCACTTCATTTGAACGCATTATCCAAAGTCAAAGCAAACAGTCTATTTTCAATGTACCATTTAACCATAACTTCAGTGAATGACTCAGACAACTTTGGACCAGTATGCCTTCCTTTTACATTGAAGAAACCAATAATTTGGTCCCAAATTAGTACCTGCTGCTGGAGAAGCCGTTGCTGCCGGTGCCGCTACCGATGCTGCCGGCGGCGCTAGAAGGTGGCGCACGCTCTTGGTCTTGGACTTGCCCTTGATCTTCGTTCCAGGAGCAGAACCCCCTTCTCCAGCTCCAGTGGGTGCCATTGATGGCCGGGGTGGCGGCGCTGCCTCGTGGTTGGGTGGCGGCCGGTGGCGCTGGCGGGCTGGGGACTGGGGAGTGGGATGGGATCGGGTGGAGGCGCGGCCGTCGCGGACTCGCGGTCGCGGTCGCGTCGCCCGTCGCCACTTGCGCTGCGCAGCGTGGATAGGGGATACGGAGGGATTAGGGGTGCCGGCAGGGAGCTAGGGAGGGATAGGGTCCAGGGAGGAGTCGGAGGAGTGGAGGACTGAGGAGATTAGTGTTGTCATTGGGCTAGGCTGTAGAGTGGGCTTTGTGGACTGTGTTGTGCGTACTGCGTAGTGGACCAAATTCGGTTTAAACCGAAATTAGAAAATGGTACACTCTGAATTAAACGTAGAAAAGTAGAAAACGGTCGGAAAAAAGCTAAACCGTTTTCGTTCCGTTTTCGAATTTGGTAGTCTGAATTTCAAACCGAATTCGAATTTGTCCAAAAATGCGAAATCGATCGGTTCAAATGTAGAAAACGATGTGGTTCGGTTCGGAATATTTTCGTACCGTTTTCATCCCTAGATGGGACTTATCAATGAGGATCCATTCAAAATTTCAAATATGGAGATTGGATCGATGGCAACTGCCAGCTTTTGTTCTATAGGGGCTTGTGAAACATTACAACGAAGTTCAACGCTGCTGCTAGAAGACGTCGTGCGTGACAATATATAACGACTTTGGCTCATGATGAGACTGTAGTGGGTGCTCATTTAAACATTGGTGTGGCTATTGCATACTCCAATTCAAATTTTGGTGTTGTGAGTTCTAACTTTGATCCCAAAAGTTCATGAAGCAAACCAAATTCAGCAATACATGCTCATTTGCCTTTTAAATTTCAGATTCAAAATTTTGACTAAGGTGTGGCCACCAATAGATTAAGTTTGGTGAAAAAACTCAAATAACCTTCATGCGAGGATGCGACATCCTTCAGGCTATATCATCGTCTTACATGAGATATTTCATGAGCTAGCTGCACCAAAAAAAAACAAAATGTTGTTATTTTGAAGATTGACTTGGAAAAAGCTTATGATATATTAAGGTGGCCTTTATATTGCAAAGCTATGAATGAAAGGTTTCTCACCCAAACAAATAGCTCGTAATATGAAGCTAGTACTCTAGGGTCTGTTTGGTTGTCTGTATAAGGCCGCGTGCCAGGCTCATGGGATGTAGTTGTTTGGTTAGCAGAACAAAGGCCTGAGCCTGTCCCATGGGATGCAAAAGAGCTCCCTCAGCCTGGCTCCCGAGAAACGAGTTTCATTTTCATTTCTCGCAGGCTTGGCTCGCTGGATGCGAGGTGGATCCTAGCTAACGATGTGATTAGTTCATAATTAGTTTATATTAAGCAATTTTAGTGCATTTAAGCTAATTAAGGCCTAATAAGGAAAATTAAGACTACTAAAACACACTTATATATGATAAATATAATAACCAATTTTGTCTTGCACATTTTATCTAATTGGACATATTCTCAAACTGACAACTAAGCATCGTATCTACTGAGCCAGTATGGCTAAATACGAACAACCAAACAAAAGGACCTTGTATGAGTTCAGCCTGGCTCAGCTGAGCCTAGCAGAACTCATGCGAGCCAAGCTACGTGAGACAAGTAACCGAACAGACCCCTATGGGTTTGTACTATTATTGAGACTAAAAATTAATTTCGGTTGCAATTCTAGGGACTTTCCATTGATGCATTCACTAGTAGAGAACAGACATTTGGTTTTTACCTTTAATACTGACCAGAATTCGGCCTGAGACTAAAGGGAGCAGTAGTCCTGGTTGGAGCCACCAACGGGGACTAAAGTCCCTAGACGCTAGACGTTGGGCAGGGGACTTTAGTTCCGGTTGGTAGCTATAACACCCTAAAATTTGCATAATTTTAAAATAGGAGAAAATAATTTAATTATACATTTTTGTGAGCATTTGAATTTAGGAAAATAATAATTTTGTTCTAATTAAAATCAAATATAGGTCTACATACATGTATGTGCATACATGCTGCTACATATCATTTTTGTATTGTGTGGTTTGAAATCAAACTTCAAGTTTATTTGAATTTGCATTTCAAAATTTGTTTGGAAAATTAGTTTAGAAAATGAGAAAGGAAAACTTCCTCCCTCCCTGGTTTTCGGCCCGGTCGGCCTGCTCTCCCCGCCGGCGCAGCCGCCCCGCTCGGCCTTCCCCTCTTCTTCCCGCGCGGGCGAAGTCCAGCTGGCGGCCCAGCCCAGTGCAGCCCCGCACGGTCACCCGCGCCGTTCCTCTGTCGCGCCCTCTCTCCTCTCGCCGATAGGTGGGCCCATCCTGTCAGGGTCACTGTCTTCCACCTCGCGCTCGTGTCCGAGCCGGACACAACCGCCGCCGTCGCCGCCGAGTCCACGTCGTCTACGCCGCGTCCAGGCGTGCGCTGCAAGCCAGCCGCATCATAAATAGCGCCCGTGCCCGCGCCGCTCCCCTACCTAACCCTAGAGCAAGCCGTCCGCCTCGCCTAGAGCTCGCAGCTGTCGTAGCCCTAGCGCCGCCGCCGTCGGGTTCAAGCAGCTGCCGCGCGCTGTCGTCGGTCCCCCGCCCTTGTTTTCGGTCTTGGTGAGTTCTCCTTCAGCTCCTCTCTCTCCTCGTGCTCTTGGTTCGCCAAGTGGTGGTCCGTAGGCCCTAAACTGCGCACACCGGCGAGCTTCTCGTCGTTGTCCATGGAGGACCACCACGCTCGGTCCTGTTCCGGCCGGCCGGCCACGCCAGTCCCTTCCATCCATCCAATCTAAGACCAAGGGCCAGGATTCGAACATACCCCTTCGTTGGCATTTTTGTTAAAAGGTCATTACAATTATTTGAGTCTTAACCTGTCGTCCCTGTGTTTTTTCTTAAGAGACCCTCGGCTCTTGAATAACCTAACCCGCAGTCCATAGAACCTTCCCAGAATACATTTTCTTCTTTAGAAAGCGTAGTTTCTTTGGTTTAGATCCAAAATACGTTTTTACCTATTTACAGTTTTGCCACTAATCTTGTTTTAGTCGTAAAATCTCCGTTTTAACTCCGATTTGATCCGTTCAGCTTGCGTTAGTTCATAATTTCATAAACTACATGTTCATACTACTGTTAGGTATGTTTTCAACTCATCAAATTTGAGGTTAGATTTAATCTATTATTTTACTAAAAAAAATCTTGTTTAAATCATAACTTTTTCGTTTTAGCTCCGATTTTTGTGATCTTCGCGTCTATGTGATCGTAGCGAGACGTAGATTCATTTTACAAACTTTTCATCTTAATTTTATGTTGATTGGTGTACTGTTCTAATCTATAGCTTTTAGCAACTTGGAAACAGGGGTCTGGAGTGTTTAGCTACTTTCTAAATGTTTCAGATTCCTCTTCGTAAGGACTTATCTGTAAGTGATCATCCAGGACTTAAAGTACAATTGTGAGAGCTACATGGCTCTGGCTTTAGCTCAGTATGAGGACCTTTTCTAGCTTGTTAGAGGTTACCTTTATGGCGCAAGAGGGGTGCGTTCTGGGTTGGACATAGTGCGGCCTCTGTCCGTCAGTGTATAGGCTACGCGTCATTGTGCCTATCGAAAGGGGAGCCCTACATTCGCAGACCACAGAAACTTAGCGGCTCTAACTTGTTAGATGAACCTTTGAAATGCTTCATAGTGACCCCTACCTGCTCACCTTGGAAGTGTTTTGGGAGTTATAAACCCGAGCATATGGGTATCACGACTCACAGTGAAAGTGTACAACCTCTGCAGAGTGTAAAACTGGTATATCAGCCGTGCTCACAGTCATGAGCGACCTTAGAACATTTATGGAATAGATGATCACTAAGAATTATCTGTTTATGCTATTCATTATTCATGTTTACATTGATCATGTGTTTTACTTTGGGATTGAAACAATTTGTTGCTACTCTTATGCTAAAAATTGTGACAACTAAAAGCTTAATGCTGTCAAACCTGTGTCAAGCATTTTCAGCCTTATGAACCCCATGTTACACTTGTTGAGTACGGCATGTACTTACGCTTGTTTATTTTCATTATTTGGATAAAAATCTCAGATGGGTAACAGATGGCTATGGTAATGACGACTTTCCTGAGGATTACTAGACTTGTGGTCAACTAGTTGACATCCCTGTGATATGGGGCTTCCGTGAGAGACTTTTCTTTATACTTTTGCTATATTTATGTGAAAACTATGTCTTATTATTCGTGATGTAATAAGAACTTGTGATGATACTATTTATAATTTGTCGGCTTATCTGTGTGACTGATCTCTGGGCGCACATAAGATTTTGCATCCCATTTTATCCTTAAAATCGGGTGTGATAGTAGCTCCGACCGGGACTAAATTCATCCTCTAGTGCCAGTTGGAGCCACCAACTGGGACTAAATGTCCCACGGCTCTGTAGTCCTACTTCGTGGCTCCAACAGGGACTAGAGGATGAGCTTTTAGTCTTGCCACCAACCGGGACTAAAAAATGTCCATGCTATATATCCAGCTCCTTGGTCGCCCCAGCCCGAGCCATCCACTACAACAAAAAAGATCTGTAGCAACGCTTCCTTCTTTTTGTATGGGCGGCTCAATAAAAAAAGCGTCCCTACAAATGGTTTCCAAATGAGTCGCCCCTACAAATCCATTTATTGGGGCTGCTGATTTGTAGGGGCGGTTGGATCTAGAGGCGCCCATACAAATGGACGCCGAATAGTAAAAATTATGGAAATTCAAATTTTCCAAACATCCTCGGATGGAGAAACGACCTAAACAAAAGTTGTAGATCTTGAAAAGTTATAGAACTTTGGTGTTGGAAACGTTTTTATTTGAAATCATCTTGTCAAGGAAAACTACATTTGAATTTCTCATATTTGAAATTAGAATTTTTCAAATGACCTCAGATGGAGAGACAACCAAAACAAGAGTTGTAGATCTCAAAAAGTTATACAACTTTGTAGTTGAAAACCTTTTCATTTTAAATCATCTTATCTAGGGAAACTATGTTTGTATTTCACACATTTGAAATTTAAAATTTTTAAATGACCTCGGATGGAGAAACGGCAAAAATGAAAGTTGTAGATCTCAAAAAGCTATACAACTTTGTAGTTGACCACTTTTTCATTTGAATTCATCTTGTCAAGGAAAAGTATGTTTGAATTTCTCACATTTAAAATTGGAATTTTTCAAACAACCTCGGATGGAGAAATAGTAAAAGCGAAAGTTGTACATCTCAAAATTTAAACAACTTTATAGTTGACTACTTTTTAATTTGAATTCGTTTAGAGTCCCAAACACTCATTTTAAGTTTGGTTGAGTATAATATGAGAAGGAATATCTATTATAGACACAAGCGAGTGTGAAGTGCAGCGGTTAGGGCGGAAATGCGCGAGGCTAAGGTCGCAGGTTCGAACCCTAGCCACCGCGAAACACTCGAAAGAATGTCCGACTTACGTGCGTGTGGCTACCCGGTGGGGCCTTATGGTATTAAAAAGAGTTTTTGCTATTTTTTTTGCCTAGATTTAAAATTCTGGAAAATAGATTTGTAGGGACGGCTCATTTTTTAGCTGCCCCTACAAATCGATTTGTAGGGGCAGCTTGGGAACTGCCCCTTCAAATCATTGATAGAGGCGCTTGGGTAGGGGTGGCTGGGTAAACCACCCCTACAAAGCCTCTAGAGCCGCCCCTACAGAGGTGTGTAGTAGTGATCTAGTATAATTATTGCTCTCGGCTGTGTGTGTTTTTGCTTCAGGAGAGCAAGTTCTTGCTCTCGGCTAGCTCTTGAGAAGATCTTCATTCTTCCATCCACTCTACTTTCTAAAGGTTAGCAACTTCATATTCTAATCTTTTATTGTTAATGTATCTCATTTCATGGTTCAAAAATAAATAGAGAAATTTGTGGTTTTTTAATTAGGAATAATAATAGTGAAGTTTATTTTTATTTATACGTCATTTCTACGTAACATCACTTCTACGTAACCTTAAAACATTTGTAGTGATTTCTAGATCTTTGTAAGCAGCTTTAGTTCTTGCTGGCAGCTAATAATCATTAAAATAAATTATGTGTCAACAAGTAGCAAAATGGTGGCAATATGTTTAAGTTTACTTGTCACATATGTATCTTGGCACATCTTATATATGTTTCTCTCATATATTACATAACATTTATATGGGGTTCTATATTTATTTGGAAGCTTTTTTAGTTTTATCAGGTATGATGAATGGAGGTAGACTTGCCCTGCCACGGCAACCAGGTTTCCACCCAGACGCTCTGCCATTCGTAGCACCGCCAAATATGTCCGTTCCACAGTTTCCAAATCCATCTATAGTATGAAATATTTCCACCATCTAAGTTTTGCATGCTAATATCATTGTTGCATATATACATTTGAAACCCTTTTTCAAATGCACTAACTCTCAAATGTTGTCCAACATAACAACAACTCCTTTGGCCCTGAGTTAGCATTCTCAAATATTTTCAAACGATTTTCACTTGCATCTCACCGCGTCAGTAGGTCTAATGCATATGCAAAGTCATTTAACACCTAGTGGCACTTAGATAACCAATTAAGCTTTAGAGCTCCCCTCTTAATAGTACGGCTATCTATCCTAAATCCGACCACACACTCTATTGTGTCTCGACCAGCAAAACAAGAATCCCTAGCATATACTTTTGCCATCAATTCAACAAGGGGTTTTGTTTTTCTCTTTGTTCTTTTGCAAGTGTGAGCTTGTTCCAATTGGATTGATCACCCTTCATCCATCTCCAAGCCTTGCTCACCTCCTCGATGCGGACCTAACCTAGCTTATCAAGACATAGCAAATTAAAAGGTTAGTCAACTAGTTGTCTGAATTACAAAAACTAAACATAGGGCTTTCACTGTCTCGTTAGAGACCTATATTAGTAGTTAAGTTGGCCTATGAGGCCAATGTGTGGTTGTAGTTGGTGGGTTTAGTACAACCTTAGAAATTTAGAAGGGTGAAGGCAAGCTTATAATCCTTGTCATTCCATATGTAGCACCATTAGGTTAACCCTTTTACATGAACTGAGGACAGAAGTGTAAGAGAAGTGCTACGCGTGAGCGGGCCCGTTCCACGTGACGAGCTGAGGCACCAACAAACCCCTCAAACTTGTATTTCTCGTATTTCTAAAGAGAGAAACCACCATAATCAATTGCATGCTAACACCCCCTCTTACTCTCAATGTCATATGAATGAATCCATCTAAAACGTCTTAAAAATAGGCTATGATGAAAAATACTCTTGCATTGTGTCGGAAGTTTTAGCTCCCACAATACCTTGCAACTAATCACGTACGATGAATCAGATGGTAGCACACGAGACACAAGATTTATACTGGTTCAAGCTCATGGCGCCCTATTCCAGTTTGGGGTGATGCTGCTTCTTTGTATTCGTATGCTCGACTACAAGGTCTGTTGATCCTACCAACTATGCGCTAGAATGCAGTAGATGGGATACCGATCGCGGTGTCCCTACCTCCCTTTATATAGCTTAGGGGGGGTAGGGTTACAATGGGTGCAATCGGCTATAGATTGGATTCCTAGTCGGTTACATGGAATGTATAACAGATTGATTTCCTCCAATTGTCTGATATGATGATGCCGGATATCCTTGTTGTATCTTGATCTCCAAGCTGGTGGATTTGCTTGGCCATTATGGGCTACACTAAAGAGCTTGATAACTAGTTTGCGGTAATGTAAAGAGAGTGAGAAAGATGATTATACCGCCGAGTTGAGGAGTGGACCAATCAATCACAAGAATGAATACTAATGAAGACCAATCACATCGGAATCAAATGATGACACAATGATTTTTTTACCGAGGTTCACTTGCTTGCCGGCAAGCTAGTCCTCGTTGTGGCGATTCACTCACTTGGAGGTTCACGCGCTAATTGGCATCACACGCCAAACCCTCAATAGGGTGCCGCACAACCAACACAAGATGAGGATCACACAAGCCATGAGCAATTTACTAAAGTACCTTTTGGCTCTCCACCGGGGAAAGGTCAAGAACCCCTCACAATCACCATGATCGAAGCTGGAGACAATCACCACCCTTCGCTCGATGATCCTCACTGCTCCAAGCTATCTAGGTGGCAGCAACCACCAAGAGTAATAAGCGAATCCCACAGCGAAAGATGAACATCAAGTGCCTCTAGATGCAAACACTCAAGCAATGCACTTGGATTCTCTCCCAATCTCATAAAGATGATGAATCAATGATAGAGATGAGTGGGAGGGCTTTGGCTAAGCTCACAAGGTTGCTATGTCAATACAAATGGCCAAGAGAGTGAGCTTGAGCCAGCCATGGGGCTTAAATAGAAGCCCCCATGAAATAGAGCCGTTGTACCCCTTCACTGGGCACAACACGAGGTGACCGGATGCTCCGATCATATTGACCGGAGGCTGGACCTCAGTGTCCGGTCACGCGATGCGTGCCACGTGTCCCCTCTCTTTAAATGTTGATCGCCCAATCTCAACGGTCAAGTGATGACCGGATGCGCTGCTGTGAAGTGACCGGATGCTGGACCTTAGCGTCCGGTTGTTTCCAGTGAGCATCCAGAGACGATTTTTCACGACCAGACGCGTCCGGTCATGCTCGACCGGACTCACCCAGCATCCGGTCACTTGGTGTTTCCCCTGTGCATGACCATATCAGTGTGACCAGACGCAGCCAGCCAGCGTCCGGTCATTTCAGAGCCAGCGTCCGGTCGATGACCGACGCTGTGCTTCTTCTGCTGCTACTGACCAGACGCGCTGGTCCTTCAGAGACCAGCATCCAGTCACTTACAGTGACCACGTTCACCTAAGTTTAGGGTGCCGGTGGCACCGTCGGACTGTCCACACTCTACAGGCGGACACTCCGCCGGTGAAGTTTCTAACCCTTGCTCAAATGTGCCAACCACCAAGTGTATCACCTTGTGCACATGTGTTAGCATATTTTGACAAACATTTTCAAGGGTGTTAGCACTCTACTAGATCCTAAATGCATATGCAAATGAGTTAGAGCATCTAGTGGCACTTTGATAACCGCATTTCAATACGAGTTTCACCCCTCTTAATAGTACGGCTATCGAACCTAAATGTGATCATACTCTCTAAGTGTCTTGATCACCAAAATAAAATAGCTCCTACCATTTATACCTTTGCCTTGAGCCTTTTGTTTTTCGCTTTCTTCTTTTCAAGTCCAAGCACTTGATCATCACCATGGCATCACCATCATCATGTCATGATCTTCATTTGCTTCACCACTTGGAATATGCTGCCTATCTTATGATCACTTGATAAATTAGGTTAGCACTTAGGGGTTCATCAATTCACCAAAACCAAACTAGAGCTTTCACATGGCCGTGTAAAGATGGCAATGGGGACCCGCGACCCGATACCCAACGGGTATTTACTCCATTAGGGTCTAAATATGGATTAAACACACTACCCATGGGTACATAAATGAACCAAACCCTTCACCCATCGGGTACGCGGGTATGGGTATGTTCCAACAGTCCCCGTAACCGTTTACCCATGGGTGAAAAATACCTGGCCATCTAAAAGAGATCAATGCTCCGTGGTTAGACTACAGATTCTGAAAAGTAATGTAGGTAGCGAGAAACAAATATGCTTGCTAGTAACCTTGGTCATATTTGGTGCAAAAACCATAGCAATGTTACGAGCATTCATCTTGTTGTAGCTTTCATTTTCCACCACATCTGTCATTAGATTGATGGCCCATTCAAGCAATGCTGCTTCAACAAGAGGTAGGGTACTTGCAAGATGGCTACACTCTTCTTCAGTGTTGCAGTGCATCACTTGTTCTGGAGTCAACGAGTCCAATACTCCACTTGAAAGTTCCCAAAACCATATCTATAATCAGTAACTTCTACATTAATCATGACTAATGTAGAGGAGAAACTAAATGGAAATGAATCTTAATTTGTAGAAGATATTATTATATGCTATTATTTGTCTAATTTTATGTGCTCTGGTTAGTGGTGGTTGCTGTTGAATTGTTGATTTTTATGTGCGTGAATAAATTGTTGGCGGGTACGGGTGACCCAATGGGTATGATTTATCCGGCCGGGTATGGGTCTGGAGAAAATTCCCCACCCATGACGGGTATGGGTATTCTGGCGGTACCAAATTTTTATGGTGGGGATGGGTCTGAGGTGGCCATACCCGATGTGGATTTACCCATTGCCATCCTTATGGCCGTGTGGTGGCTGTACATGAGGCCAAATGATGAAGATGAGGTAATTACGAAATTACCACCAGTTCATAATATCATCGTCGTATATTCGTTTTAAGTTCGTTTTGAGTCGTTCCAATTACGTTGGATTCGTATCGATGTGATCTACATGCTAGTGTCATCGTTTTTCATGTCAAGTGACTTTCATATATATGCTTAAATATTAATTTGATTAATATGCATGCAACTATTTTTTATAAATAAAAGCAACAGAATTATATACAATGCTCTTTTGCAAATAAGTTTTAACATGACTAGTTGCTAACATAAATATGTTTCTAAATTATAATATGTTTAGTCTAAACACACATATCAAATTTGATTAGATGTTCTCACATGTCAGTTTGTATTGGCAAGTTAAAGTTGAATTGGCATAAATGATATCAAAATATTTATAAATAAAATATGATTAGCTTCAACCTAGTTTTTAAGTATAAATATGATTTGTTTAATCTAAATTAATGCTACTCACATAATTTTTCCTAATTAACATAAATGAAGCTTATAGTCTTCTCTTTTCTTTTATAATATAAAACCCTGTAGTCGTTTCTTTACAACCATAGTTCCGATTAGCGTGCTTTTCGTGTCTGTGTTCGTAGCGATGTGTAGAACATCTTTAAAACCTTTTTACTTGTTGTTTCATATGTGTCGGTGTTTCGGACCGGGGGGTCCTCAACCAACTAGTGAATTTATCCTGCGTGTTCCCAATTCCAGATGGTGATACAAAGAGACACAAGGTTTATACTAGTTCAGGCAATCGGTGCCCTACATCTAGTCTGAGAGATCGATCTTGTATTCCTTGCACCGAGGTGCTTGTAGTAGGGGGTTACAAGCTGGGTGAGAGAGGGAGCTAGTCCCAGGTCTCAGCGAGGTGTCGTGTGGGCCGCTTTAGACGTTGCTCTCAGGCGGCTGGGATGAGTATGTGTGTGTGTGTTGTTCTCTCTGTGAGTCCCTTTAAAATGGCCCAAGTCCTCTCCTTTTATAGCCTGAAGGGAGGACAAGGACGGTACATGAGCTAACTATACGGTGTCGTGTGAACAGAGGCGGCGTGTCCGGGCCCTGTAGCCTGCTCCTGTGGTGGCGCGGTCGTCGGAGTGGTCCGTCCTTGGAGCGCTGGGGCGACATGCTGGTCACATCCATCCCTGTGCGTCATGGGAGCTCCTGGGCCGCCTCAGAGCAGGTGTGGCGGTCGGGGTGCGGATCGCTGTGGATTGACTGTGCACGAGACCGAGGCTCGGTCGGTGCTGAGGCTGCACCGCAGTGGGGGGTCTTGGCGGACACGAACCCCGAGATAGCCGAGACCTTGGTGCACAGTGCCGAGGCACCGAGAGGGCGACTGATCTGGTGCACTGGCTTGGAGGCGGTGATGACCCAGGCCAAGTTGTCCGTGCAATGTTGTTTTCGAGGCAGGGATCACGGGGCACAGTGTAGCGTGGGCGCTGATCGTGGGCACAGCGTCAGAACACAGTGGCCGATAATCCCCGCCGTGCCCTGTCCCAGCTGGTATGGCGCTGATGCGACCTTAGGTCCCGTCGGCCATTCTGCGGTGTCGAGCCATCGTCCGGCTAAGATTGCAGGAGTGGTTGGCGTATTAATGGGACACGACATGCTGTCGGGAGGGTCGGTCGAGGCGGGGGGCGATGGGCTATGGACGAACCGGCCTCGAGCGATACGGAGAATGATGCCTCATGCGAGACGGAGATCGGACTCCTTGCCGAGGCCTTCCGTGAGAGGCCTCGCACGAGTTGGAGATTGCGCTCCCTACCGAGGCCTTCCGTGAAAGGCCTCGCACGAGGTGGAGATTGCGTCAGGACGCCGAGACCTCCTGTGCGAGGCTCGAGGCGGGGCAGAGAGCCTGGTAGGCTCGGACGTAGCCGATGAGGAGCCTACGGCTTAGCTTCTAGCTTGCTTTTTGATGGGATTCAAGTGACCCTTTTGATATTTGCTCGGGGTACCCGGTTCTACGGTACCTGACAGTAGCCCCCGAGCCCCCGGAGGAGTGCGTGCACTCTCCTGGGGGTTTGCCGAGGCTTGGTTTATAGCCGCTCCCGTAGGAATTGGGTTTTTGTTTCTTGAGGTTTCGGTGGGTGCGCGCGAGCGCACCCGCCGGGTGTAGCCCCCGAGGCCCTGGAGGAGTGGAGTTCCTCCTCCAGGGGCTTTTTTTCGTTTTCGCATTTGAGCGAGGAGTTTTTATTGCATTTGCCGAGCCCACAAGCGCAAGTTCGGGTCGCGGGGGTCTCGGTGAGGCTGCAGGAAAAGCCCTCTAGCCTCCACACGGAGCGAGAGGTCCGTCAGGGGTCTCCCTGACTTTGGGTACGACCCTCATGATTCCTTTTCGCTCGGAAGGAGGGGTGGAATGTGCTAGGCTACCCTCGATGGGCACGAGCGTGGGCACTTCTGGTGAGCTGTTATCGGGTGAGTCCGAGTGGAGGCCCGTACCCCGTTCGCTAGGGGACGGCTAGCGGTCTAGAGACACACTCCAAGAGTACAAGAGGGTTTCTCTAGTGGGTGCCGAGGCCGTTTGCTGGGCCTTGGTGGCTCGGTGCCTCCCTACGGTGGGATCCCATTCGGAGACTTCCCTGCCGGTCTTGGACACGACTTAGGGTGCCCTGAGCGATTGTTCGCTCGGGCCTCAGCCATTCGTGGGCTCACCCTAAGGTTGTCCCTGACTCTGTTGCCCTGGGGCGGCTATCGAAACCTCTGGAGGACCAGCCTTCGAACCCCTAGACCATAACGGGCTCGGTGCCCTTTATCGTATTTGTAACGAAACTTCTAGCGTGGACTGAGGCCGTTTGTCTTTGTCTTGGGTGCAGGAGGAGCCCCCGAGCCTCCGCCTAGAGCAAGAGGGTGGTCATGGGTCCCCTGGCTTTTTCATCCGACCCTCACATGTCCTTTTTGTTTGGACGGAGGGTTTGTTTGCCGAGCCCATTCTGGCGCGAGCCAAAGCCGCTGGTCTCGGCAAGGTTGCAGGGAGAGCCCCTAGCCTCTGCGCGGAGCGAGAGGGCCGTCGGGAGTTCCCCTGGCTTTTTATACGCCCCTCGCACGTGAGGGTTTGTTTGCCGAGGCCCCTTTGGGCGCGAACCCGGGTCGTGGGGTCTCGGCATATCTACAGGAAGAGCCCCCTAGCCTCTGCCTAGGGCGAGAGGGCCATCAGGAGCTCCCCTGTCTTTTTGTATGACCCTCACGCTTTCTTTTCGCTCAGAAGGAGGTTTTGTTTTGTCGAGCCCCTTCGAGTGCGAGCCGAGGTCACTGGGTCTCGGCAAGGTTGCAGGAAGAGCCCCTTAGCCTCTACATAGAGCGAGAAGGCCATCGGGGGTTCCCCTGACTTTTTGTACGACCCTCATGCTTCCTTTTCGCTCGGAAGGAGGGGTGGAATGTGCCTCGCTACCCTCGGTGGGCACGAGCGGTGGCACTTCCGGTGAGCTATTATCGGGTAGTCCGAGTGGAGGCCTGAACCCCGTTTGCTAAGGGTCGGCTAGCGGTCCGGAGACGCACTCCAAGAGTACCGGAGGGTTTCTCTAGTGGGTGCCGAGGCTGTTCGCTGGGCCTCGGTGGCTCGGTGCCTCCCTACGGTGGGATCCCATTCGGAGACCCCCTGCCAGTCTCGGACACAACTTAGGGCATCCCAAGCGTTTCGCTTGCTTGGGCCTCAGCCCTGTATAGGCTCGCCCGCGGTCGTCCCTGACTCTGTTGTCCTAGGGCGGCTGTCGAAACCCCTTGGGACCCAGCCTTCGAACCCCTGGACCGTAATAGGCTTAGAGCCTGGTTCCTTCATCTGAAAGGAATAGGCCAGGGGGAATAACTTCCCTATTGGCTTGGCAGCGGGTGGCGCGCCTTTTGAGGTGGTTTCCTAGGGAGGCGAAGCGATGCCTGCTGCTGTAGTGGCCGAGCGTGACGTGGTGGATGGGACATAACTATCCCCGCAATTAATGAGAAAGAAGTGGGTGCGTGGGCGGCAGAATCGGCTCGTGGTTAACCGCGCCGGATCGGGGGGAAACTTCCCCGATTTCGTCGCCCATTCGTTTCACCTTCCCCTTGCATAAATACTCGAAGAGTCTCGCCCCTCCTCACCTTATCTTACCTGCGTTAGCCCTGCCTCCATCAAGCCATCGCTAGAGCAGCAGGTGACGGGGAGAAGAAGGGAGAAGAGTGAGCCAGGGAGTGAGCGAGAAAAAGCGAGAGCGTGGGAGAGGAAAACTCACAGCCGCATCTGATCCTTCCGTCGTACTCATGCCCGGCGACATCGTCATTGTCGAGGTGGACCCCTAGGATCTGTCGGATGTTACCGAGGAGATGCTTTAGTCGCTTGTCGACGGTGGACTCCTTCGCCCGGTGATGGACCCCACCAGGCCGGAGTGGATTGCTCCGTACGGTGAGCCAGAGCCGAGGCCTCACGATGGCTATGTCGTGAGCTTCATCTCCTTTCACGAGTGCAGCCTCGGCGCCCCGGCGGGTCTGTTCATGCGGGCGCTCCCGTACTACTACGGCGTGGAGCTCCATAACTTCAATCCCAACTCCATTGCTTAGGCGCCTATCTTTGTTGCCGTCTACGAGGGGTACTTGGGGATTGCTCCCCATTGGGAGTTGTGGCTCCACCTATTTCAGGCGGGGCACACCACCAAGCCGACGGGCACGTCGGGTATGAGGAAGGCGATGAGGGTCGGCGGCTGCACTCTCCAAGTGCGCCAGGACCGCCAGCACATCTACATCCCGGCCCAGCTCGCGTCCTCCAACCGCCGGTGGTACACGAGCTGGTTCTACCTTTGTAATGATGACGGAGGACTTCCCCCTTACACTAGGTGGATTGTGGGGAGCTGCCCAGAGAGATGGAAGTACGGCGTCCCGAAGGACGACCAGCCCAAGCTGCAGCCGCTTCTAGAGGGGCTGGCGAGGCTACGGGGCCATGGCCTCACTGTGGCTGTGGTCGTGGCTGCCTTCCACCACCGGAGGGTGCTGCCGCTGATGGCTCGGCGGCGGCGGCGGCTGTTCGAGATGAAGCCGGGTGAGCCCATTGAGGGCATCCGGATGTCCTCCTCCGCCCTTTCCGACGAGGAAATTCTTCGTCGGGTGGGGGAGACGGTAGAGGCGAAGCTGAGGGGCGGCAACTTGACCCCCTTCGCGATGCGACCGTCGCGGGGGTTCCTCTCGCTGGTAAGTCGTGTGCCGCTATAGCCTCCGAGCCTCCTCAGTCTCCCCTTACCCCTTGTTCCCTTATGCGCGTTTGTCGTTCCTACAGGGGATGAGGGACATGCGCTCCTCTCCGCCGCCCGTCCCCGAGGACGCGAGGCGGCGGGCGATCAACCGGGTGCACGCCGACACGTAGAAGAAACGGAAAGACGCCAAGATGGTGAAGCGCACGAAGCAAATCCTCACGCGCGAGGAGCTGGATAAGCACCGCCGTCAATAAAGGAAGGATGGTCTCCCGTTGGAGGAATCCCCGTCGCCGTCGCTGTCGATGGAGGCCTCGGACGGGGATGACGAGGGAGAGGTGGGGCGAGGTCCCCTGGACCACCTTCCTAACGTAGTGGAGGTGGTGCCCGGGGCGTTGGCAAGCAGCCCGGCACTCCTGGGAGGAGGAGGAGAAGCGGACCCAGGGTCGGTGATTGCCCGCTCTGGGGCCGAGGCCGACACGCCCGAGGCGCGGGCGTTGGGCAAACGCGCCATCAGCCCGGTGGGCTTGACGGCGATGGTGGAACAAGTGGTGGTGGAGGCGACGCTACCGCCCCCACAGAGGACCGACGGGGCTCCGGGGTCCTTTGAGGACCGGCCGGTGCCGATGGACACAGAGGCGATGCCTCTACCGCCGCCTCCGCCGTTGCGGACGAGGTTTGCTGTGGCGAAGCGGTTGCTGCCCTGTTCAAGGTAGGTGTACTTTTGGCAGGGTCCTAGCGCCTTCCATTCGACTTTTGGTCTCGCGCTGACCCTGTACGTTATTTTTCCTAGTCGGAAGCGACCTACGGACGAGCTTCCCTTGGCGCCCCTTAAGGCGCTCAAGGCGAGCCTTGGCTCCTCCACCCACTGGGTGGCGGAGGCACAAGCCGCTATTCAACGCCGCACGGCATCGGCGAGGGCCGACCCGAAGGAGCCGGCCGCCCAAGGAGGGGCCACCGAGGCGACCCCTACACAGACGAGGGAGGGAGTGCTTCCGCCCCGTGAGGGCGAGGCTCTCGAGTCAGATGGGGCCGGTGTGCCCTTGGTTGCCGAGGCCCTCGGGGTCTCCAAGGCTGAGGTGACGGGGGCTAGGGCGCCCAAGACCGCCGAGACCGCAGTGGCCACGGTCGGTGTTTCTGCGTCCACCGAGGCCCCGATGGCGGAGGCCGGAGCCCCCGAGACCGTCGAGGCTATAATTGTGGAGGCCGGAGCCCCCAAGATCACCAAGGCCATCGTGATGGTGGCAAGGCCGTTTGTCTAGGAGGCGGAGATGAAGGCGGCGGAGGCCTCGGTGGCGCCCATGGTTTAGGGCCCGCCGTTGTTGTGAGAGAGCGCCCGGGAGGCGGAGGTCTATCTGATCTCCTCCGACGATACTTCCCGGGCATGGGAGGTGGTCGACGCTGAGGAGACTGGTGCCGTGGAGCAGTCGGCGCCGATCTTGGATGAGGGAAGCTCGGCCCTTGTGCGGGTGCGACCCGAGCCTCGCGGGTGGGATCACCCGCGGGTACTGTGGCAGAGCTGGGATGACCCTGAGGGGGAGCCTCTGTTTGCCCTTGAGGACACAGCCGAGGGCAGGCGCTGGGGCACCTTCGAGCAATACCGCCAGCTGGCATAGCGGTCGCTATGGATGGCGATGTCCGTGGTGGCCGACGAACTGTCTAGAGTCGCCCAGGTTCGCGTTTTCCTTTCTCGCGCGACGTTGTCTTTTTCTGGGTTTTGTTGCAATCAATGACCCCTATTCTGCTTCCCCAGGAGCTCGAGACCCGATCCCTTGGGAAGTCAGTCTTTCTCCGGCGGGAGAGGGACATCTGGGACCAGCTCCAGCGGCAACGGGGCCTGCTTGCGGGAGCCAACGAGCTGCTGGCGGCGCGGAGCGCGGAGGTGGAGGACCTTCGGCTTCGTTGTGCCGACGCAAGGGTCGAGGTGGTCACGGCCTAGGGGCAGGTCGCCCCTTTGATGGCGCGGGTCAAGGAGTTGGAGGAGGAGCTTACCCGCATCGCCGGTGATCGGGAAGCCTTCAGGTCCCGGGCCAAAGAAGCGATGGCCTCGGGCAAGGCCCTCACTGGGCAGCTGGGGGCGGAGGAGATTTTACACCAGCTGATGAAAGGCGCTCTAGATGAGGCCCTTGCTGCGGTTGAGGCCTCGCAGACCGAGGTTGTGGTTTGGAGGGGGATGGTCGAGGGTGAGTTTCAGTCCCCTTGTTTTGTTTTCTTTTCCTTATATTTGCTCCCTAACTTCCTTGTATGACGCAGAGCTAGGGAGTGAAGCTTCCAGGGCGGCCGAGGCTTCTCAGGTCGAGGCCGAGCAGTTGAAGGAGAAGGTCGAGGCCTCCCAGGCCGAGGCCCTGTGCTGGAAGGAGAGAGCCGAGGCCTGTCAGGTTGAGACCCGACGCTGGGAGCAGAAGGCCAAGGGTGAGTTTCGTGGGCTTCCGCCCCTAACTTAGGTTGTTTTTTCCCTCGCTCGACCTCATTCCATTTTCCTGTGGTGCAGAGTCAGAGGTGGAGGTTACTCGGGCAGCCAAGGCTTCCAGCGCGGTGCAGACGGTGCTCGAGATCGAGATCGGGGAGCATGAGGCGCTGAAACGTGCTGCCCTTTCCGCCTGTGAGGCCTTGGACGTCGAAGGTGTTCAGTCAGGCAGCTCCCTTGGGAGCCGTTTGATTGCGCTGAGCAGCCAGATGCGCGAGCGGCTCTGAGGAGTGCTGCACACGGGTGTCAAGCGGGCGTTGGCCGTCATCTCCTCTCACTATGTTGGCGTCGACCTCCCGACCATCAGTGATGGCTATGTCTTGCCTGATGATGATGAGGAGGCCGACGCGACGGTCACGATGCTGATGGAGGCGGCAGAAGGCCTTGGCACGGCGCTGGCGACGCTCTTCGAAGAGGAGGTGGTCCCTCCCCTACCATCTGCCGATGCTGGAGGCCCTGAGCCTTGACCTGGGCCCAAGGGGCCATGTAAAAATAGAGTAGGAATTATCTTTGTACCGTAACGCTTGTGGCCGTCGAGGCCTTTCTTTTTGAAGTATTCGTGTTTCTTAGTTGTTTTTCTTGTGTTTCCGAGCCTCTGCCCTCTGTTGCTTCTGAT
This sequence comes from Miscanthus floridulus, assembly GCF_019320115.1. Lineage (NCBI taxonomy): Eukaryota > Viridiplantae > Streptophyta > Magnoliopsida > Poales > Poaceae > Miscanthus > Miscanthus floridulus. The sequence goes on along the minus strand of NC_089588.1, from coordinate 100,048,182 downwards.
CAGATTTCTTTTGCAAAAGTCCTCCTTGGAGCCTAAGCCGTCCCTTGGGCGAGAGGTAGTGAGGGAGTGCCGTAGCCCGGAGGCGTAGGCCGTCTCGCAACTCTACCGGCCTCTTGCTTAGGAAACAGACTTTGGTCCGAGGGGTTTTTACAACCAATTCGTCAGAGCGTGCTGGGGACTTGGCGTAGGAAATTTTTCGAAAAACGACTAAAGGATGGTGCGTGGGACTTAGGGGGAGTCCCCCATCTAGCCCCCGAGGGAGGCTTGGTTCTGCCGAGGCAGAGCCGAGTCTCCCTTACCGTATTACCGTATTGCCGAGACCCACGATGGGCTCGGGGGGGTTTTCTCAAAAAATTAGACCAACTAAAGAACGCTTTTTAATTGTATTCCGAGAAACGATATATATAATGCTTGGAAATTTAAGGATAAAAGCGACGTAGTTGTTCTATGTTCCAAGCGTTGGTGAAGATTTCGCCCTTTTCGTTGGCCAGCTTGTAGGTCCCGGGCTTTAGTACTTGGGCGACGATGTATGGTCCTTCCCATGGCGGGGTCAGCTTGTGGCGGCCCTTGTTGCTCTGTGCTAGCCTCAACACCAGGTCGCCTACCTTCAAGTCTCAGCCTCGGACGCGCCGGGCCTTGTAGCGCCGTAGGGTCTGCTGGTATTTAGCCGAGTGTAGTAGCGCGACGTCTCGGGCTTCCTCCAGTTGATCGATGGCGTCTTCTCGGGTGGTGCGGTTACTTTGTTCGTTATAGGCATGTAGCCTTGGGGAACCATATTCCAAGTTAGTGGGGAGGATGGCCTCGGCCCCATAGACCAGGAAGAAAGGCATGAACCCCGTGGCTCGGCTTGGATTGTTCCTCAGGCTCCAGATGACCGATGGGAGTTCGGCGAGCCATTTCTTGCCAAACTTTTTCAACCGGTTGTGAATCCTTGGCTTGAGGCCTTGTAGGATCATGTCGTTGGCACGCTCTACTTGGCCGTTGGTCCTTGGGTGTCCTACGGCCGACTAGGCCACACGGATGTGGTGGTCATCGCAAAACGTCAGGAACTTTTTGCCGGTGAACTGTGTCCCGTTGTCGGTGATGATGGTGTTGGGAACCCCAAATCTGTGGATAATGTCAGTGAAGAACAGCACTGCCTACTCGGATTTGATTCGATTGATCGGACGAGCCTCGATCCATTTGGAGAACTTGTCGATTGATACCAGTAGATGGGTGTAGCCTCCAGGGGCCTTTTGCAGAGGCCCGACCATGTTGAACCCCATATGGCAAACGGCCACGTGATGGGGATGGTTTGGAGGGCCAGGGCCGGGAGATGTGTTTGTCGAGCATAGTACTGACATCCTTCGCAGGAGTGTACTAGCTTGGTGGCGTCGGCGACCGCCGTCGGCCAGTAAAACCCTTGGTGGAAAGCATTTCCTACGAGCGTCCGAGGCGCCGCATGGTGCCCGTAGGCGCCTGCGTGCAAGTACCAAAGGAGGGCTCGGCCCGCCTCGGCGGTGATACATCATTGGAGGACACCTGAGGGACTTCGCATGTACAATTCGTCATTGTAGAGGACGTAGGTCTTGGCTCAGCACGCAAGCCGTCGTGCTTCGGTCCTATCACCAGGAAGCGCCCCCCAATCAAGCCAATCGAGGAACGGGATTCGCCAATCCGCGTCCTGATCAGTCCATGGAGGCTCGATGTTGACTTCCATGACCTCGAGCTCGGTCGAGGGGGTCTCGGCAGCAGAGGGGGCGTCTAGCTTTGCCGTGGGTTCCACAGGTGGGCCTGCCTCTGTTGTCGAGGTGTAGTCAATGGAAGGTTTGTGGAGGTCTCTAGCAAAGACGTTCGGGGCGACCAGGGCCTGTGCCGAGGCCATCTTTGCCAGCTCGTCGGCGGCCTCGTTGTACTTCCGCGCGACGTGGTTTAGTTCGAGGCCATCGAACTTGTCTTCTAGGTGATGTACCAATTTGTAGTAAGCCTCCATTTTGGGGTCGAGGCAATTTGACTCCTTCATCACTTGATCCACGACGAGCTGCGAGTCGCCCCAGACGTCGAGACGCCGTGCCCCAAGTTCGATGGCAACTTGTAAGCCGTTGATGAGGGCCTCGTACTCGGCCATGTTGTTAGAGGCAGCGAAGTGGAGCCGCACCATGTAGCGCATGTGTACTCCGAGGGGCGAGATGAAGAGCAGACCCGCGCCTACCCCGGTCTTCATCAGGGATCCGTCGAAGTACATGGTCTAGCACTTCGTCTAAATTTGAGCAGGTGGTAGTTGAGTGTCTGCCCACTCAGCCACGAAATCGGCCAAGACCTAAGACTTGATCGCTTTTCGAGGTGCAAAAGTCAAGGTTTCCCCCATAAGCTCGACGGCCCACTTGGCTATCCTGTCGGAGGCCTCCCGGTTATGAACTATCTCCCCCAGGGGGAAAGATGATACCATAGTTCCTAGGTGAGACTCGAAGTAGTGACGTAGTTTGTGCCGGGCCAGGACCACGGCGTAGACCAGCTTCTAGATGTGGGGGTAGCATGCTTTGGTCTCAGAGAGCACCTCGCTGATGAAATAAATAGGTCATTGGGTGGGCAGAGTATGCCCCTCTTCCTACCTCTCTACTACTACGGCAGCGCTGACCACTTGGGTCGTTGCGGCGACATAGAGTAAGAGGGCTTCGTCCCTGGCTGGGGGTACTAGGATGGGAGGATTCGTGAGCAGTGCTTTGAGTCTGTCGAGGGCTTCTTCGGCCTCGGGGGTCCAAGAAAAATGCTCGGATTTTCTCAAGAGTCGGTACAGAGGCAAACCTTTTTCGCCGAGGTGCGAGATGAAGCGGCTTAGGGCCGCAAGGCATCCCATGACCCTCTGTACTCCCTTGAGGTCTCTGATTGGTCCCATGCTGGTTATGGCTGAGACCTTCTCTGGGTTGGCTTCAATGCCGCGTTCCGAGACTATGAATCCCAAGAGCATGCCTCGGGGGACCCCGAACACACACTTCTCGGGATTGAGCTTGATGCCCTTCTCTCTAAGGCATTTGAAGGTTATCCTCAAGTCGTCGATGAGATCCTCAGCCTTTCTGGTCTTGACCACGATGTCGTCTACGTAGGCCTCGATGGTCCGCCCAATGTTGTCGCCAAAGACCTGGGTCATGCACCGCTGGTACATGGCACCTACGTTTCTGAGGCCGAAAGGCATAGTCACGTAGCAGTACATGCCGAATGGTGTGATGAAAGAAGTCACGAGCTGGTCGGACTCTTTCATCTTGATTTGATGGTAACCAGAATATGCATCAAGGAAAGACAGGGTCTCGCACCCTTCAGTGGAATCAACGATTTGATCGATTCAGGGTAATGGGAAGGGGACTTTTGGACAGGCTTTGTTCAAACCGGTGTAGTCTACACACATCCTCCATTTCCCATTTTTCTACTTGACTAACATGGGGTTAGCCAACCACTCTGGGTGGGACACTTCCTTGATGAACCCGGTCGCCAAGAGTTTCTGTATCTCCTCACCGATGGCCCTACGCTTTTCCTCGTCGAAGCGGCGCAGGCGTTGCCTCGCCGGTCTAGATCCGGCCCGGATGTCTAGGGCATGCTCGGCAACCTCCCTCGGTATGCCCAGCATGTCCGAGGGACTCCATGCAAATATGTCGGCATTCGCACGGAGGAAGTCGACGAGCACGGCTTCCTATTTGATGCCGAGGGTGGCGTTGATCCTCAGCGCTCGGCCGTCGGGGCAGGCGGGGTCGACCGGGACGAGTTTGATGGCCTCCGCGGGCTCGAACGCCCCTGCGCAACGCTTGGAGTCAAGCGCCACACCACTGAGTTGGTCGAGGTGGGCGATGAGGGTCTCGGCCTCTGCAAGAGCCTCGGCGTACTCGATGCACTCGACGTCGCAGTCGTATGCATGTTCGTACGTGGACTCAATCGTGATGATACCGCTGGGGCCTGGCATCATGAGTTTGAGGTAGGTATAGTTGGGGATTGCCATGAACTTGGCGTAGCACGGCCGCCCTAGGATGGCGTGGTAGGCTCCCCCGAACCCGACTACCTCAAAGGTCAGGACTTCCTTGCGGTAGTTGGAGGGGGTGCCTGTTGATGCAAAAGTGGATCTGCAAACACAAAGGGCTAATACCCGAATCGATATCCAAAGCGTGCCAGTCGATTTGACCTGCTAATCGACAAGGATGAAGATACGAACACTTTGGTCCTGACAACAGCGATACGCCCAGAAGTCACGGCCAAGAGGTGTTCACGCGGAACTCGAGAATCGCCGAAGGTCGTATTGAAACGATGCAGCTCGCCGAATCAATGAGAACTCGTAAAAAGGGAAAAAATATGCAAATTGACGAAGTCGCCGAGAAGTAAGTAGATGCAAATAGGAGTAAAAATTGGTTTTGATATTGATTGATATATCTATTACATTGCCCCTTACTCCATATTTATACCCTGATCTAAAGAGACACAACCAAACACAACTAGGACACCAATCCCATATCTAAGGAAACACGGGACTCTTACATGAATCATACTCTAACTAATATAGAAAAGGAAATCAACTTCTATCTATTTCCCTATCCGCCTCAATTACGATGGAAATCTCACCGTTCTCCTTCCCATCGGCATACTCCCTATTTCATCGGTAGTAGTCTTCAAGTCTTCCTTCATCGGCATACTCCCTGTTTCATCGGCAGTAGTCTTCAAGCCTCCTTTCATCGGCATACTCCATGTTTCATCGGCAGTAGTCTTCAAGCCTCCCTTCATCGGCATCGACAACAACACCTCCAACCTCATCGGCAACGCCCGAGTCCAAATCAACCTTTCCATCGACCATCACCAGCTATCGGCAACCATCTTTACAAGCTGGCTTTCATCGGCTATCCAAGTATTCAATAACTTCCCCCTTGCCGATTAGTCCACTCCGATTATTTTGACACGTGCAAAAAACGGTGTCAACACATGCCCCCCAATTTCGGAGTATAAAACCATTAATGCTCCGAAATTTACTCCAGATAACGCTTGCCTTCGCCCGATTACCGTAACTCATTCTCCAAGCCAAAACTTGATTTGTTATCAAATCCAATCAAATCTAATCTTGATTCACGCACTTCAGTAAATATCGCACAATCGCCAACCACTCTTGCCTTGATTATGGTTAAGATACCAAAACAATAACCCATCGGCAAGACCTTAACATGATAAAGCTGCCATTTTCAGAATTAAAATATCCTGTATCGATATCCCTTCCAAGTCATGATTACTTGTCATCAACTCATCTGTACAATCCCCTGATTATCGCGCGAACAGTTACCATATCCCTCTGAACCGCCTTGACCTATATGCGCGCGACATAGAGATAAGTCCAAAATACCCTTATTCCGGGCGGCTTATAAATAGATTTCTCCGGAACCCTCATTTTCTACCTTCAGCCTCCAATCCTTGGCATTCTCTCTCTCCGGCGGCGACTCCGACGAACAACCGCGCGACCCCAACCAACAAGAACCCTTCTTCGGCGCTAACTTCAAGTTCCGGCTCGTACCTCCACCTTCCTCAAGACAATGGCCATCAACTTCGACGTCCCCGCGGTTCGCTCCACTTCCATTGCCCTTTACTTTGATCTTTTCGCAAATTCATTCAGTTGGTGATTTTTCCTTTCTTCTGTTCTCTGGATTCTATAACCTTAGGAACTGCACAACAAATTAGTTATCCCAACCGATCAGCCGCACGTTCAATGCCTTGGACTAATGGGCAACCCAGATCCAACCGATCTAATCAATGCAGAGGTTAACAGAATCCCCTTTAGAGCCCAAAATTTCTCTCTGAATTTGTGGAAAGACACATTCCGATCTTGGCCCAAAACCACCAAAGGGTGGAAAGATTGGTACTTGAGGGTTAATAGATCGATGCAAGTATACTGGGCAGAACGAAGGTTAGACCAATGCATTAGGCTCTCTATTGCCGATATGCAGAAAAATGAATCAATGATAATTGCAGCTGCTTATTTCTGGTCAGACACGACCAACACTTTTATGTTTGGACATGGCCCAGCTACCCCTACCCTTGCCGATATCCACATGCTTACTGGCTTGGACATCTCAACTGTCGATGAAGGCTCCATTTATGGCAGAAAGCCTGAATATAGGGTGAATACCCGCAACATCGGCGGTTGGACAGGATATATTCAAGAATACCAGAAGACCGGGACAGTTATCCAGAGGGAACATGCCACATTCCTGAATATGTGGTTAGAAAAATTTATCTTCTGTGGTCGATCAGTAGGACCAACCAACGCCTTCCTCCCTGCAGCTGAACTTTTGGCTAATGGCGTAAGGTTTCCTCTTGGCCGATACCTTCTGAGCTCCACTTATCATCTTCTTCATCAAGTGTCTCAGAAACTTTTGCTTGACGAACCCATCGGCAACCTGGGAGGCCCGTGGTGGTTTATCAACATGTGGCTGAATGCCCATATGCACAAACGTTTGCAATGGGACTTTTTTGCTCAACAATTCCCACGAGAAATTGCTGAAGACTATGTGCTTGGGGATGACGAATCGGCAACATGCTCACCCCTCAATTTTGGTGAAGCCATAATTGTCCTTCCTGGAACAGAAGCCAACGAAGACCAAATCGGCAGATTCTTTCAAAGCTTCTACAATGGTCTTTCTCGTGATCATAGGGCCTGGGTGCCTTATATCGACGAAGAAAACAGATTCCCCCTTCTCTTCAACTTTGCCGATGACACTCTGAATCAAGATAATGAGCTCATGATGGCTATCATCACTCCCAGGGCAATTCCAGTAAACACATTCGGCAGCGGGAAAAACACCAACATTACGTATGAATTTTACAACCCATCGGCAGTATCCCGCCAATTGGCTTTTGGGCAACTGCCAATCAAACTTTGCTTTGCCGATGTGATCAAACCCAGGGAAACAATCACCTGCGGAACAGATTGGAACAAGGTAGTACAACTCTCCCCCGATGCCGATACTACAGATGTTGATATATCCACCTGGACACCAATATCTTTCATCACCGAGTCATATAAGCAATGGTGGCGAGAGTGGAAAGAACAACTGTTCGCAACTTCTGCTCACACATATCGGCACATGATCGACCCTGAATATGCCATCCCTGACGACGCGGTAAGTTTCCTTTAACTCCCTTCTGCTTTTCCCTTCATATATCAGTAACTGATTTTCTTGTAACAGGTTAACAACCCAGCACCATCGGTGAGCAAAAGTGGGAAACCCTTCAATCTCCGGCCTGTTTCCCCAACATCGCCGATCGGCTACAACGCTCCCACCTTAGCCGCTTTGACCCACCAGAAGATTCGTACCAAGACCATCACTTCCAAGTCCAAATTGGCTACATCCAGGGCCACTCCATCGGCTGCTGCTACAACCTTGGTCAAAGCATTTAAGGTAACAATCTTGTTTATTTTTACTTATGCCGGTCACAAACTGTATTAACCTTAATCATCAGGGGGTAAGAACTGCTACTGGATCGTCATCGGCAATTCCGCCGATATCAAGCACCACTTCTTTCGATGAACCTTCAGAGGTAGCTTCTTGACTTTACATTTTATCTGTTAAATATCATCTCTTACACTTGTTTTGCAGCAACAATTGGGTACATCGGCAAACGTACCAGATGTCCAAGCTTCACAATCAACAAGTGTCGATGCCCCCCAGCTAATCGTTGCCGATGCCCAAGCAAAGCGCAAAGCTTTAACAGATACTGAAGCACAGCCAAAACGACAAAGGTCTATGCCGATCCCTACACCTGCCCCAATGTCATTGGTCATCATACCTCAAGAGCCCACCACTGATGAAGTCACAGAGGATATCCCATCGGCAAGCTCAGCCGATCCCCCACATGACATACTCCAGGCTGCTTCCCCCAGTCAAGCACAGGAAATTGCCTTGAAATAGGTAAACCGATCAACCTAGCTGATTTACAATACTCATACTTACCCCTAACTGATCTCCTTTTCTCTCTCTCAGGAACAAGATTCCCCGAACAGCCTATTTTCCTTTGCCATTGACATTTCTGACGACGATGGAGAGGAGACAAGTTCTTCCCTTGCACTGGGAACAATATCGGCAGAGACTAAATCCAAGTTGGAAGCCCTCCTGAACTTGCTACAACAAGGTACCGCCCAACTGGTAGATGACTCGGACCCCGCAAAGGCAATTTTCAAAACAATTCGTGGCCAGGTCCCTGCCAATGTTGAAGAAGTACTTTTCCCAGCAGCTCACTTAGAAAGCCGCCAACTGCAATATCAACGGGCTGCTCAGCGCATTGCCGATAGAGCAGCTCAGGCTCAACTCAAGGAAGAGATGCTACGACTGAAACAGATTGCCGATGAGAAGCACAAGGGCATCGGCAACTTGCAAAATTCGGGCGCTGAACTTAAGCAGAAAATCTTAGATTTATTAGCAAGGAAGATGGCTCTATTGGCTGAATTGAAAGAAGTCGAGGCAGCCTTAACTCATGCCCAACAAGAAGAAAGCCAGCTACCCGATGCCATCAAGGCCCTTCAGCAAGAAAGAGACATCCAGGCTCGCAAAGCCTTGGCCATGAAGAAAAGACTCAAGCCTGTGGAGGGTGTTGCCGATGACGATATCAAAGAAATGGAAGAAGCCGACCAGATTCGCCTGCGTGCGATATTAGCTATCCAATCCTTGTTGAACGTGTAATCTTATTTATTGTATCGGCACTTTATGAGACATTGGCATTCTTGCATAATTCTAGCCGATAGTACTGTTATTGGCACTTATACTTTTACGCATCCATCCAGATACTAGGATAATATTTCTTTAAATATTTTCCATTTAACGCTCTAGGAAACACAACCCCTTCGAGGGTTTCTAAAATATATGCATTACCAGGAACAGACTGATTTATCCGATATGGACCTTCCCAATTAGGAGACCACTTTCCAAACTTTGAACTTTTAGTCCCAATCGGTAAAATCAATTTCCAGACCAGATCTCCATCGGCAAACTCTTTTACTTTTACCTTCTTGTCATACCATCTAGCTACTCTTTTCTTATTTTCTTCGATACTAACTAAAGCCCTTAACCGATGACCCGCCACATCTTCCAACTCATCCTTCATAAGAGTATTATAATCATCGGCTGTCAGCTGATTTTGAGAACGTATTCGTCTAGAGCCAACCTTAATTTCCCAAGGCAATACTGCATCGTGTCCATATACTAACTGATAAGGCGTTACTTTGGTTGCACCATGACATGACATCCGATATGACCACAAGGCCTCATTTAATACTGTATGCCACCTCCTAGGATTTTCTTCAATTTTGCGCTTAATGAGTTTGATGATCCCTTTGTTAGAAGCCTCAGCTTGACCATTAGCTTGAGCATAATATGGAGAAGAATTTAAAATTTTAATTCCCATACCCACAGCAAACTCATCAAATTCTCCTGATGTAAACATAGTGCCCTGATCGGTAGTGATAGTCTGAGGAATACCAAATCGGTAAACAATATGCTCTTTCACAAAATCAATCATATTGACCGATGTCACCTTTTTTAAAGGAATTGCCTCAACCCACTTTGTGAAATAATCGGTAGCAACCAGAATAAATTTATGTCCTTTACTCGATGGCGGATAAATCTGACCAATGAGATCAATAGCCCATCCCCGGAATGGCCATGGTTTGATTATAGGATTCATAGCCGATGCAGGCGCTCTTTGAATATTACCAAACTTTTGACACCCCTGGCATCCTTTAAAATATTTAAAACAATCTTCAAGAATAGTCGGCCAATAGTACCCATTCCTTCTGATCATCCATTTCATCTTGAAAGCCGATTGATGTGCCCCACATACTCCTTCATGAATTTCACCCATCAAGCTTTTCGATTCATCATTGCTAACACATCTAAGTAAAACTCCATCTATAGTTCGATAATATAACTCATCATCGAGGAGCACATATTTGGTAGCTTGGAACCTTATACGTCTCTCAACCTTTCTATATGGATCCTTTAAATAATCGACAATCTCTTTCCTCCAGTCATCGGTATCAACTGCCGATGTTAACACTTCCTGAATAGGCTGATACCCTGAAGCATGCTGAGCTAGTCGATTAGCTTCCTCATTATGCAATCGAGAGATATGTTCAAGACGAAAACCTCTAAATCCTTTCAACAATTGCAAACATCTCTCATAATACGAAATCAAAGCTTCACTTCGGCATTCATAAATTCCAGCCAATTGATTTATAACTAGCATAGAATCACCAAAGATTTCAACAACATCGGCACGTATCTCCTTCAGCAATTCTAACCCTTTTATCAAGGCTTGGTATTCAGCTTGATTGTTTGTCGCTGTAGCAACAATCGGCAATGAAAACTCATACTTCCTTCCTTGAGGTGAAATTAACACAATGCCGATACCTGCTCCTTCACCACATGTGGACCCATCGAAGAAAAGTGTCCAGGGAGCAATCCCCAGAGAGTCCACTGTATTACAATGCTGAGTGACAAAATCAGCCATCACTTGCCCTTTAACTGCCTTAGTTGATTCGTAACGTAGTTCAAATTCTGATAATGCTAAAATCCATTTGCCGATTCTACCACTTAATATCGGCATCGACAACATATACTTGACCACATCGTCTTTGCATATGACCGTACATTCGGCAGATAACAAATAATGCCTTAATTTGACACAAGAAAAGTATAAACACAGACACAATTTTTCGATGGCCGAATACCTCGTCTCAGCATCCATTAATCTTCTGCTCAAATAATAAATAACACGTTCTTTCCCTTCAAATTCTTGAATAAGAGCTGAACCGATAACTGTATCATCAGTTGACAAATATAACCTGAAAGGCTTCCCATGTTGAGGTGGAACTAGCACTGGAGGATTTGATAAGTATTTCTTAATTTCATCAAGGGCCAATTGCTGTTCAACTCCCCACACAAATTCCTGATCAGCTTTCAATTTAAGTAGTGGGCTGAAAGCCTTGATCTTACCCGACAGATTAGATATGAATCTTCTAATGAAATTAATCTTACCGATCAAAGATTGCAATTCAGTCTTATTGGTAGGAGCAATCACCTTGTTAATTGCATCAATAGACTTCCTACTGATTTCGATGCCCCGCTGATGCACCATAAAACCCAGGAATTGTCCTGCCGATACACCAAATGCACATTTATTAGGATTCATCTTCAATCCATGCTTCCTTGTGCACTCCAGTATCTTTCGCAGATCGGCTAAATGTGCTGTGATATCTCCAGACTTAATCACTACATCATCAATGTAGATCTCCACTAATGTGCCGATGTATTCATGAAAAATAAAGTTCATAGCTCTTTGATAAGTAGCACCGGCATTTTTCAAACCAAACGTCATGACTATCCACTCGAACAACCCCACATGACCTGGACATCTAAAAGCAGTCTTGGGAATATCTTCCTCAGCCATGAATATTTGATTGTAACCTGCATTACCATCCATGAAGCTGATAATTTGATGTCCAGCCGCAGCATCAATCAACAAATCAGCAATCGGCATTGGATAGCCATCCATCGGTGTGGCTTTGTTGAGATTCCTGAAATCAATACAGACATGAAGTTTTCCATTTTTCTTATAAACAGGAACCACATTAGAGATCCACTCTGCGTATCGACATTGCCGAATAAACTTTGCTTCAATTAATTTAGTTATTTCGGCCTTAATGTCAGGAAGTACATTAGGGTTGCATCGGCGCGCTGGCTGCTGATGTGGCTGAAATCCAGATTTGATAGGTAACCGATGTTCAACTATCGATCGGTCTAATCCAGGCATCTCAGTATAATCCCAAGCAAAACAATCTTTATATTCTTTTAACAAATCTGTTATTCGCTGCTTACACTTGGAATCTAACTTAGCACTAATAAAAGTAGGTCTTGACCTATCACCATCACCAATATCTACTTCTACTAAATCATCTGCCGATGTGAACCCTTGACCTAATTTTCCATCATCGGCAAACCTATCCATTAAAACTCCTCTTCAGAACCGACTGCTTGGATCGGTGGAATTTCATAATCAGCAACTCTAAGGAACTCTTTTTCCCAAGCTTCTCCTGATATGCATTTAGTTCGCTCATAAGTATCTGATTCTGCCGATGCAATGATATAAGAAGAATCACCAGGGACGACCTCAATCTTATCCCCAATCCACTGTACGAGGCATTGATGCATTGTAGAAGGAACACAACAATTAGCATGAATCCAATCCCTCCCTAGAAGCAGATTATATGCACCCTTGCCGTTGATAACAAAGAACGTCGTTGGCAAGGTTTTGCTGCCGATGGTCAATTCAACGCACACTGCTCCTTTAGCCGGTGACACATTGCCTTCAAAATCTTTCAACATCATATCGGTTTTGGTCAAGTCTTGATCTCCCTTACCAAGTTTCCGATACATCACGTAAGGCATAATATTAATCGCAGCCCCTCCATCAATAAGTACCTTAGACACAGGCTGCCCATCAACTCTGCCCTTCACAAATAAAGCCTTAAGATGCTGTCTCTCGTCATCGGTAGGTTTCTCAAAAACAGCCATCATTGGATCTAGTGTTAACTGAGCTACTTGATCAGAGAGAACAACTTCTTCCTCATTATCAGATAGTGCCAAAAACTCCATCGGCAACATGAATACCATATTAACATCTGCCGATGGACCCTTATTTTTGTGTTTTACCCGCCATTGCAGATGACCAGGCCTTTCATTGGAGGAATTTTCCTCTTGGTATAAATCCTCCTGACGCTCACGTTGCATCCTCCTTCTCTGCGTCTTTGTCAGACCCTCTGGGCACCATCGAGGAAACTTGGTTTTCCAAACCGGCTGATAACAAGTCCTAGTTGGTTCTACACGACGTATATTAGGGTCCCTGTAGAATATTTCCTCATCGGGAACTCTTGCGTTTGCCATCTCCTCAAGCTCCTCTTGATTCCTTGGAAAATATCCAGCGCGTTTACCAAGCCTCTCATGTACACTAAGTCTGCCCCCCAGCCGATCATGCACGGATGCTCTGCCTCTGATCGGCTCATTGATAGACAAACCCTGATTCCCAAGTTGAAACCTCCTTTCTGAGCGATTGACCCCGTAATAACCATTACACTCAGGGCAATTTTCAACAGTTGGCAATTTAATACCTTCTTCCCAGCAATGGATGAAAAACGGACATCTCCAATGATCTTTATGTCGATTCCATTCTTCCTGACGTCTCACTCCTTGCTGTTGTCGATATCGGTCATTACGTTGACGCCAACCCTCCTGCTGCCTTCGATGAGTAATCACAACGCCAGGTCGAGGAGGATTTTTGGAACTACTGCTTTCTCCTAGCAAACCCTTACTTTTTGCATCATCGGTAGTTATCCGATGTTGGGGGTCCACTGACGCGTTTTTCTCAGCAGCCTCTGACGTCAATACCTTGGTCTTTCCTTTGGCATCCAACATATTTGCTGGAAAAGGGTGTTGATCAATTTTCATCGGCTTCTAGGCCTTGGAAGTACCAAACTTAATTCTCCCAGATTCAATAGCCGATTGTAACTGTTGCCTGAATACCTTGCACTCATTTGTACTGTGTGAAGTTGCATTGTGCCATTTGCAGTACAAGATCTTCTTCAACTCTTCTGCCGATGGGATCACATGATTAGGTGACAGCTTAATTTGGCCCTCTTGAAGCAAAAGATCAAATATTTTATCGGCCTTGGTGATGTCAAAGGTAAACTTTTCTGGCTCTTTTTGACCAAAGGGACATGATATCGGCTTTTTATTCTTAACCCACTCAGCTAAACCGATAACTGGTTCTTCATCAGAGTCAGAATCTCCTACTTCTTCAACAAATGATACCTTTTTACTCCAATTCTTTTTAGGTTCAAAAACCCTAGTATCTTGATCAGAGATCCTTTGCACAAGATGACTGAGGCTTTCAAACTCCTGAGAAGCATATCTGTCTTTAAGATGTGGCAATAACCCTTGGAAAGCCAGATCGGCAAGCTGCCGATCATCCAGCACCAGGCTGTAGCACTTATTTTTTACATCTCGTAGCCTTTGCACAAAGCTCTCTACCGATTCATCATTACGCTGTCTCAATTTTACTAAATCGGTAAGCTTCTTTTCATGGATTCCAGCAAAGAAATACTTATGGAATTGTTTTTCTAGATCAACCCAAGTAATAATAGAATTTGGTGGTAATGAAATAAACCATGTAAATGCTGATCCAGACAAAGATGATGAAAATAATCGAACTCTTAATTCATCTCTGTTAGCTGCTTCTCCACATTGAATAATGAAGCGATTGACATGTTCCATTGTTGATGTATCATCTTGCCCAGAGAATTTAGTGAAATCCGGTACCTTGTACCGATTTGGGAGAGGAATTAAATCGTATGCAGGAGGGTATGGAGTCCGATAAGAATAAGTATTGACCTTGGGCTTTATCCCAAACTGATCCTTCATAATTTCTGCTATCTTATCGGCCCAAAAAGCATCAACCTCCTGCTGACGAACCGGTTGAATTTCTACAGGTGCCTGCTGACATCCCTCCACATATCTTTGTGGCCCACGATCTCCAGCAATCGGCATATTTGCCGTTACTTGTGGTCCATTAGCCTGTTGGAAAGGATTCATCGGCTGGGCTGCCGATGCTTGATTCTGGAAACCAGCTTGCATATGACCTTGTTGAATCCCTGCAACCTGCTGATTTCGCTGAACTGCATGTTGAACAGGTAACTGTCCTGACCAATCATTATTAGAACTCATCGGTACAAAACTTACCGATGGCTGGTAATTTGCTGATATTGTTGGATAATTAAAACCGGTTTGAGGCATGAACTGAACCCCAGTTTGACTCATAGCAGCGGTTTTCTGCTGCATCGGCAGTAAGCTCGCCGATGGACTTGAATTGAATGTTTGAACCATAGGCATCTGGAAACCTCCTGAAGTTGGTTGCACAGAAGTAGTTGCGGCATATTGAGGCACTTGAGCCATCGGCGAAACGGCCGATGGTATAGGCGCTCTTCCTACTGCATCAAACCCTTGAGGTAATCTAGGATTGAAAGCAGATGACTCCGGAGGCATGCCATATCCCCACCAATTAGTAGGAATCTGGCTATTCTGAGACACAGGGCCTGACATAGCTGATGCCGATAGATCTGTATTAAGCTGAACTCGCTCTCCTGGTAGTACCTGATCTGATTGTATCGGTGTAGATTGAATATTAGGTGAGCCTACCAATACTGGAGGGGAGGTAACTTCTGTACCCACAACGGCCGAAGGAGCCGATGGAGTTTTGACAGATGCCGGCTCTGGTTGATGATAGGCAGGCCCAACGTAATGTGGTGCCGCTTGTCCTTCTTTGAGAGTTCGAACCACAGCATTATGAACAGTATTGGACAGCACATTGGAATGATTAATCAAAGCATGATTTACTGCAGAATTAACCATCTCTTGAAGTTTACCAGGATTGGAGTCAAAGGTAACCTGCCGAGGCAACGGCAAATCTTGCTTCTGGATGACTTGTCCACTCTTGTTCAAGCTAAACGATCTCAGACAAAGCTGCTTGTATTCTTCTACAGCCTTTTCCATAGCCTGCCTCTGTTCTTCCTTGAGATCTTCTTCTGATACTGCGATAATGTTCCCTGAATCGATCTCGGGATTGAACATATTGATTGATTGGTCCCACCGGGCGTGCCAAAAGATGTGTTGATGCAAAAGTGGATCTGCAAACACAAAGGGCTAATACCCGAATCGATATCCAAAGCGTGCCAGTCGATTTGACCTGCTAATCGACAAGGATGAAGATACGAACACTTTGGTCCTGACAACAGCGATACGCCCGGAAGTCACGGCCAAGAGGTGTTCACGCGGAACTCGAGAATCGCCGAAGGTCGTATTGAAACGATGCAGCTCGCCGAATCAATGAGAACTCGTAAAAAGGGAAAAAATATGCAAATTGACGAAGTCGCCGAGAAGTAAGTAGATGCAAATAGGAGTAAAAATTGGTTTTGATATTGATTGATATATCTATTACATTGCCCCTTACTCCATATTTATACCCTGATCTAAAGAGACACAACCAAACACAACTAGGACACCAATCCCATATCTAAGGAAACACGGGACTCTTACATGAATCATACTCTAACTAATATAGAAAAGGAAATCAACTTCTATCTATTTCCCTGTCCGCCTCAATTACGATGGAAATCTCACCGTTCTCCTTCCCATCGGCATACTCCCTATTTCATCGGTAGTAGTCTTCAAGTCTTCCTTCATCGGCATACTCCCTGTTTCATCGGCAGTAGTCTTCAAGCCTCCTTTCATCGGCATACTCCATGTTTCATCGGCAGTAGTCTTCAAGCCTCCCTTCATCGGCATCGACAACAACACCTCCAACCTCATCGGCAACGCCCGAGTCCAAATCAACCTTTCCATCGACCATCACCAGCTATCGGCAACCATCTTTACAAGCTGGCTTTCATCGGCTATCCAAGTATTCAATAACTTCCCCCTTGCCGATTAGTCCACTCCGATTATTTTGACACGTGCAAAAAACGGTGTCAACAGTGCCAAAGCAGACGGGAAGGTCGATGCGCCCGAGGGGTCGCATGCGCTTCCCTGGCACGATGCCATGGAAGGGCGCGATGTCGCCTCGGAGCCTCGACCGGTCGATCTCCAAGAGCTCCAGGGTGTTGACGTAGAGGATATTGAGGCTGCTGCCTCTGTCCATTAACACCTTGGAGAGTTGGGTGTTGTCGATGATCGGGTCGACAACCAGTGGGTATTGCTCAGGATTCGGAACATGGTCAGGGTGGTCATCTCGATCAAAGGTGATCGCCTCCCGAGACCAGTCGAGGTACCGGGGGGTGGCTACCTTGACCGAGAAGATTTCTCGGCATTCCCTCTTGCGCTGCTGCGCCGTAAGGCACACCGAGGGTCCACCGAAGATCATGAAGGCATTGCGTACCTCGGGGAAACCGTCGTCCTTGTCATCATCCCGGTCGCCGGCGCCCTTCTGCTTGGCGTCGTCGTCGGGGAGCCTGAGCCTGGCGTAGTAACGCCGCAGCATGGAGCAATCCTCAAGGGCGTGCTTGACCGGGCCTTGGTGGTAAGGGCAAGGTTTCTTAAGCATGTCGTCAAAAGGCCTAGGGCCTTTGAAGCCTCGGGGATTCTTGCGTTCTGTGGCCGCGACCAGATCAGCCTCCAGGACCTCCTGCTTCCCCAAGCGCCCCTTTTTTCTTTCTCTTGGGGAGGTGGGAGGCTGAGGCCTCGAGGGCCTCGTCCCTCCGCTTTCCCTTGGTGTTGCTGTCGGGGAAGATGGCTCCAACAGCCTCTTCACCCAAGGCGAAGTTGGTGGTGATGTCGAGGAGCACGATAGCTGAGCGCGGCACGTTCTGACCTAACTCTCGAACCAAGTCTCGACAAGTGGTGCCAGAGAGGAAAGCCTGGACAATCTCCGAGTCGCCGACGCTGGGCAACTCGGTGCACTGCTTGGAGAAGCGTCGGATGAAGTCTCGGAGAGACTCGTCTGGTTTCTGGCGATAGCTCTTAAGATCCCAGGAGTTCCTAGGGCACACGTATGTGCCCTGGAAGTTCCCAACGAAGATCCTAACCAAGTCGCGCCAGTCGTGGATTTGTGAGGGAGGAAGGTGCTCGAGCCAGGCTCGTGCTGAGTCTGACAAGAGCAAGGGGAGGATCCAGATGATGAGCAGGTCATCGTCCGTGCCACCTAGCTAGCAGGCTAGGTGGTAATCGGCAAGCCAGAGTTTGGGGTTGGTCTCACCGCTATACTTCGTGAGATTAGCTGGTTGCCGAAACCGGGCCAGGAAAAGAGCAGCGCGGATGGCCCTGCTAAAGACCCGAGGGCCTGGTGGTTCAGGAGAAGGACTGCAGTCCTCCTCGCTGTCATAGTGGCCGCCTCGGTGTGGGTGGTAGCCCCGGGCGGGCCCCTCGTTGTCATGGCATCATCGCCTGCTGACTACCTCATGGTCTCCCTACGCCTCGCGTCGACTGCCGAGGCGGTCAAGTAGCAGGGGGACCCTGTGGGCTATCGGCGCTCGGGCGGGCTCAGGATGAGCCGAGGCTTCCCTATCCTGCTGAGGCGGTGCCGCGGGCAAGTTCGAGACGCCCTTGTGCCGTCGGGAGGCAGAACTCTCGGCCTGCTGAACCACGGCAGTCTCTAGGAGCTCTTGGAGCTCGCCGCGGACCCGCCGCCCCTCCGTGGTAGAAGGCATCGTGCGGACCAGCATTGCCGCAGCCGCGATGTTCTAGCTAGCGCGATTGAAGACCGGGGGTTGCTCGCTCCCTGCGTCGTCGTGGATGCGGTGATGTACATCGCGGGCCCTCCGTCGGGCTCCTCCGCCTTCGCCGCAACCTCGCTGCTCCTGTTCGAGAGAGTCTTGAAGCTGCTGTAGAAGGAGTCGGTCTTGTTCGACCTTGGCCTAGAGCTCATGGAGCTGTTCCAGGTCTGGACGTTGAGGTCGCGCAAGAGCGGGGTTCTCATTCTGTGCTGCCGGCAGGACAATGCGTGGAGGTGTGGCGGCGCCTGTACCCAGGCGAAGCGGGGAACGGCTACCTGCCCCCTCGTCTTCCTTGCCCGCCCTCGGCATCTCGAGCCCGACGTGGAAACACTCGCGAGTGGGGTCGTAGGTGCCCTCGTCGTCGGAGTCAGAGTAGCCTAAGCAGTAGTCGCTTGCGGCCAAGAACTGGCACATAGCCCCAGGGTCATGGAGTCTAGAGAAATCCACTTCGGGCCATGCCTCGTCCTCCTCCGAGGAGTCGGCGTGGGTGCCTAGGTCGAGAGCGAAGCGCTGGCGGCATTCTGAGGGATCCTCGTGAGCGGCAGCGTAAGCGTAAGCATAAGAGGCGGTGGTATTTCTCAACCCAAAGGGGTATGGGGATGGTGCCGTCGCTAGACTTTGTTTCGCCGGAATTGGCTCCTCAGGGAGTGGTGGAGCGGAGCTTGATGACTGGGCATCGTCCTATGCCACCGGCGATTTTCCTTTGTCCAAGCTCAGGCTAGACAGGTCCCCAACCAGGGACCCTGTGCCAACAGCTGGTCGTAGGATATCGGCAGGGAGCGGCGTGCCGCCCCGGATTCGCGTAGCATCGGGGTGGTCTTGCTTGCGTCGTGCCTAGCGAGCGCGGCGAGAGTGGCCGCCCGGACGCCGCCTGCGCCTGGGCTGTCGGTGCGTGACTTCGTCGTCGGTTGGTGGGGCTCGAGGAGTGAGGAGTACCATGTCGTACTCATGCCCTAGAGACATGAACTCTAGGCTCCCAAACCAAACCACCGTGCTGAGACGCAATGGTCGTACGGGGTCTGCCATCCAGAACTTGCTGGGATGACGAAACTAACACGTAGAGGCCCCTACCTAGCGCACCAACTGTCGGTGTTTCGGACTGGGGGGTCCTCAACCAACTAGTGAATTTATCCTGCGTGTTCCCAATTCCAGATGGTGATACAAAGAGACACAAGGTTTATACTGGTTCAGGCAATCGGTGCCCTACATCCAGTCTGAGAGATCGATCTTGTATTCCTTGCACCGAGGTGCTTGTAGTAGGGGGTTACAAGCTGGGTGAGAGAGGGAGCTAGTCCTAGGTCTCGACGAGGTGTCGTGTGGGCCGCTTGAGATGTTGCTCTCAGGCGGCTGGGATGAGTATGTGTGTGTGTGTTGTTCTCTCTGTGAGTCCCTTTAAAATGGCCCAAGTCCTCTCCTTTTATAGCCTGAAGGGAGGACAAGGACGGTACATGAGCTAACTATACGGTGTCGTGTGAACAGAGGTGGCGTGTCCGGGCCCTGTAGCCTGTTCCTGTGGTGGCACGGTCATCAGAGTGGTCCGTCCTTGGAGCGCTGGGGCAACGTGCTGGTCACATCCATCCCTGTGCGTCATGGGAGCTCCTGGGCTGCCTCGGAGCAGGTGCAACGGTCGGGGTGCGGATCGCTGTGGATTGACTGTGCGCGAGACCGAGGCTCGGTCGGTGCCGAGGCTGCACCGCAGTGAGGGGTCTTGGCGGACACGAACCCCGAGATAGCCAAGACCTTGGTGCACAGTGCCGAGGCCCTGAGAGGGTGGCTGATCTGGTGCGCTGGCTTGGAGGCGGTGATGACCCGGGCCAAGTTGTCCGTGCAATGTTGTTTTCGAGGCGGGGATCGCGGGGCATAGTGTAGCGTGGGCGCTGATTGTGGGCACAGCGTCAGAACACAGTGGTCAGTAATCCCCGCCGTGCCCTGTCCTAGCTGGTATGGTGCTGATGCGACCTTAGGTCCCGTCGGCCATTCTGCGGTGTCGAGCCATCGTCCGGCTGAGATTGCGGGAGTGGTTGGCGTATTAATGGGACATGACGTGCTGTCGGGAGGGTCGGTCGAGGTGGGGGGCGACGGGCTATGGATGAACCAGCCTCGAGCGATACGGAGAATGACGCCTCGTGCGAGACGGAGATCGGACTCCTTGCCGAGGCCTTCCGTGAGAGGCCTCGCGCGAGTCGGAGATTGCACTCCCTGCCGAGGCCTTCCGTGAAAGGCCTCATGCGAGGTGGAGATTGTGTCAGGACGCCGAGACCTCCTATGCGAGGCTCGAGGCGGGGCGGAGAGCCTGGTAGGCTCGGACGTAGCCGATGAGGAGCCTACGGCTTAGCTTCTAGCTTGCTTTTTGATGGGATTCAAGTGACCCTTTTGATATTTGCTCGGGGTACCCGGTTCTACGGTACCCGACAATATGTTTGGTGTACTGTTCTAATTTAGTTCTATTGTTTGCTTCGTGTATGATTGCATGGATGCTTGTGCGGTGCTTTATGATCATGTCCAGTCGGTGAGCTTTGCGTTGGTGATATAAAAGAAGTTGGTGATCCAGAAGAAGTCGTTTGGTGGTTACAATTCAATAGAAGAAGGATCTGAGTTTAAGGCAAGTGTAGCATGGGATCATCATTGTTGTCCTATTCACTTTAATAATCTAATCATATGCATGTGTCTACCTTGGCAACCATAGTAATTTCCCTAGCTATTTGATATCCTAGATTCCTTGTTACCTATGGGCTATTGCATTGGGTAGTATGATGTTAGTGCTCAAACTAAAGTCATGATCTTGTAACTTGACTAATGGTATATGCTATAAACACTAAAAGATGATTTTTAGCAGCATGGAACAAGGGGGCTTGAGCATTGGGCTGTTTTTATGGTGCTCTAGATTCCTCTCCCTAAGGACTTATCTATAAGTGAACATCCGGGACTTACAGTACAACTGTGAGGGCTACATGGCTCTGGCTTTAGCTCAGTATGAGGACCTTTTCTAGCTTGTTAGTGTTTACCTTTATTGGTGTAAGAATGGCTTGCCGAATCGGGTATAGTGCGGCCTCTGTCCCCTTGTGTATAGGATGGTCGTCATTGTGCCATCAGGAAGGGGGGCTCTATATCTGTTTGCCGAGTGAATCTAATGGCCCTAACTTGTTAGACGAACCTTTGAAAGGCTTCATAGTGAACCCTGTCGACCTTCCTTGGTAGTGGGTCAAAAGGCGGATCACCTCGGGCGAAAGGGTAAATCACAACTCACAGTGAAAGTATACAACCTCTGCAGAGTGTAAAACTGGTATATCAGTTGTGCTCACGGTCATGAGCGGCCTTGGACCCTTATGGAATAGATGATGAACACTGATGATATTGATGATAAAGATGCTCATTAATGGTTAATTGTTTATGCTATTCATTATTCATGTTTACCTGATCATGTGTTTATATGGGCTTGTGAATAAACTTGTTGTCATCCAATTGCTAAAAGATGACTCATTAAAAGCTAATTGCAGTTAAACCAGTGTTAGCTTTTTGAGCCTCATGATTCCCATGTTATATTTGTTGAGAATGACATGTACTTACGCTTGCTTTACTTTTTAAATCTTTGGAAAAATCTCGTATGGGTACCAGATTGCTAGAGTTTAAAGGAATTAGGCTTGTGATTAACAAGTCAGTTGTCCCTGTGGAATTGGAGACTTCACCCGAAGATCGGAGTTGTCTTTCTGCTGTTTGCTGTCTAAGGTTATATCCTTTATACTAAGTACGTTATATATTGAGCATTGTCATTCGATATTACCCATATTTGTAGCTATATGTGAGATTAGACTTCTTGGGCTCACATATGGTGTGTATCTGGTTTTGTTCTTAAAACTAGGTGCTACAGTGGATAGATGGATAAACAAATTTTATTATGCTCCTTGAAACATATCTCTCTCCTATTGGAACGTGGAAAGTTTTTGTGAGATCATGGGCTATCTTTATTCTCATCTCTCTCTTTTTATCATTTTTTCTTCTTCTTCTTCTTTTTCTTTCTTTTCCCTTTTTCTGATAACCCCATGTGTCTTTTTGTAAAAAAAATTGAGAGAATTATTTAACAAGGATTTGGAGCATTTATTTTTATGGAACCTAACAAACATGTTTTTTTGTTCACTCCCGGTGTAGGAGTAGAACATTTTGGGGTGATTCTATCCCAGTGTAGGAATAGTGCATATTTTTTGGTGATGTGTACATGATCTTGATTTTAAGAGCATGATAAATTTTTCAACATGGGTCAACAAAGTTTGACAAAGCTCAACACAACAACAAGTAGCATACGTGGATGGTTTTCAACTTGATATTTGGCATTGGTAGGAATTTTTCTCACCATTAAGGAGTATGTGAAGCTATGAATTTCGGCATTTTTATCAAAAAGAAAGTTCTCGAAATACTTTGATTAGAAAAGGTTGGATTTCCATGCCAATGCCATATCTCACTTCACAACAACTTAGTCAATATGTTTTTCCTATATGATATTTTTCACACAAGCACTAAGTATATGTAAGGAATAAAGGTTATGCATGCCAATCTCAAAGAGTTGTATTCATAGTTACTTTCAAATTTAACTCTAAGTGTGAGATTTGGTTCTTTTTAATAAACATGTTTAAACAAGTGTAGAAAAAGTGAGATTGAAATTTTTTAGATTGGATCATTAAATTGCAAAAATTGAATCAAGTCAATTTCTTCTAAGTTATGTGGTTCAAGGAAAACTTTTAGACGTTGGCCATTTACCTTAAATACGTTACCTTCATCATCTTGGAGCGTGACGGCACTGTGTGATGAGGTCTTGATCACCTTGAATGGCCCTTCCCATTTGCTCCAAAGTTTTCCATGACCAAAGAGTTTCACCCTTGAGTTGAACATCAGAACCTTATCTTTAGGTGTGAACTCTTTGTGTTTGATTCTCTTATCATGCCATCTTTTTGTTCTTTCTTTGTAAATTTTGGAGGTATGATAGGCCTTTTCTCTCCATTCTTCTAGCTCGGATAGTTGCATTTGACGGTTCTTGCCAGCTAGGTGGAGATCCATGTTCTATTTCTTAATTGCCCAATGGGCCCTAAACTCCAGTTCTACAGGCAGATGGCATATTTTTTCATATACAAGTTGGTACGGTGTCATGCCTATGGGCATCTTATATGCGGTTTGGTATGCCCATAGTGCATCATGCAACATGTACTTCCATTTTTCCCCATCTCATCCATGATCTTTTGCAGAATGTTCTTGATTTGCTTATTTGATGTTTCTGCTTGACCGCTTGTTTGGGGATGGTATGAAGTTGCAACGTTATGCTTGACTCCATATTCTGCCAGGAACTTTCGAAAGGTCTTGTCGATGAAATGTGACCCTCCGTCACTTATGACCATTCGAGGTGTTCCAAACCGTGGGAATATCACTTCATGGAACATCTTTTTGGAGTCGGCGGCTCGACATGGTAGTGCTTCTACCCACTTGGACACGTAGTCCACCGCAACCAAGATGTATTCGACATCTCCAGACTTTGGGAATGGTCCCATGAAGTCAATCCCCCAAACATCAAACAACTCCACTTCGAGGTTGTTCATTAGTGGCATTGTATCCCGAGCATTGATGTTTCCATGTTTCTGTCATTTGATGCATCTTCTGACAAATTCTTTTGTATCTTGGTACATTGTTGGTTAGAAGAATCCGCTTTGCCAGGTCTTGGCATGTCAATACTAGATTTTGACCCTGTTGCCACGTGACGCCATTTGCATCGCCACAAATTGTGTTGTAATAGGGGTGTGTTTTGCAATATTTGTCCAAAAAGGTGGCAACAGGGGACTGTATTGCCACAAAAATAGTACATTGCAATTTTTACATTCGACGTTGCAAGAGGTGAGACCTATAGCAACCCTTTTTGAAAAGTGTTGCTATAGGTTAAAAATATTGCCATGATGACATTTAGTATTGATTGGCATTGCAACTGTCTGGTGCTCTTGCAACCAAATAGAATAGTGTTGCTATTGTTAGAAATTATTGCCACAATGTTATTGGGTTGTAATATTTCTCATGACCATTGCAATAGGTAGACCGTGTATAGCAACTAAATTTCTAAGACGATGTAATAGTTTGTTGCTATTGCCACAGTTATTGTTGGTTGTAATATTTCTCATGCCCATTGCAATAGTTAGTTGTTTATTGCAACTAAATACCTAAAGCGATGCAATAGTATGTTGCTATTGCCACATGTGTGTTTGGTTGCTATAAAATTCAAGTGTCATTGTAACATGTGTTTCATGGGCTTTGGGTATGGCAAAAGGGCCCAGGTCTGCAAAGGAATCGATTCCTACATATGACATACTTGATCCTTTATCACTGTTGTCGCCCCCAACTCCCGACGTTGGTGCCCTAGCAAGGAACGTGGAAACGCCAATGCAAACGACGCCCATCATTGGCACACTACAAGAGATATGTCCTTCGTAGAAACAAAAAATTATGTCATGTTTCACAATTTAATTACGATGCACGTGACAAAAATATGCTCGTCGCCTATCCCTGTAGCTAAAAGTGTTCTGCGACAAAATTGATATTCTCATCGTAATTTTTGCGACGTTCATACTTGTATCATTGATTTACGACGCTCAATTATCATTGTTATCAAGCAAAGAAAATGTCATAAAACCATTGATCATGCATGTCTATGCAGGTGCCATGCAAGATAATTAAACATCGTGAAATATTAGTAATATGATGTGGCAATTTAATATATTATAGCCCACTATATATATTGCAGCCCACAAAATTAATTTATAAGCATCAAGCAAATTGAAAAAGACCACATTCATTACAACAATTGGGAAATCAAATTCATTCATAGTTACATGTCTAAATAATTGCCACATGTCACCACCTGTCAAAGTCATTACCAGGTCCAACCAAGTAGCAAACCATGTTGAGGAAAAGGTAAGGACTAAGGAGTGACCTAGTCCTTGTTCAAGGTGAACAAACAACAAAGAAAAGCATTGGTTTCCTCTGCTTGTTTCTTTAAATTTTCGATCTCATCTGCCTGTTTCTTCATTGCTTCCTCTGATTCCCCAACCTTCAACACTTTCATCTCATATTGCTAGCCATGCAGTTGATCTCTAAGTGCTGCAGCACCTTGCTTCTATACCGCAACTTCTACCTCCGACTCTTATACACATGTAGCAGCTGTAGCACTTCTCTTGGGGGCTGCTGGTTCAAAGCCAACATTTCGAGAGAAAAAAAACTTGATGGCAAAACATGAGCAACAGCATCCACAATACCTATATAGAGTAAGAATGAAACAACAAAATAGCTTCAGGTCTAGAACATTCCATTTAGTTTTAATAATGCTTATCAACCACAGTAGAAACAAAACCTAGACATGTACTTACAATTACTTCATAGGCTCGCTAAAACCGGTCTTGCTCCTGCTGTAATTTATGATGTAAAACAGATAAGATTTATGTATCCAAATCAGTAGTGTAAGACATTATTTAACACCTAGTGACAAAAAAGTGCCAGACCTGACGTCAACTACAAATGAAGTAAAGTAATGAATCATTTGGAAATGTAGCAAAACATTTATTGAACTTAGCAACTACTGCTCTTATTAACTACTACTGCTGTAGGAAAGGTGTATTTACATCAGATTAGATCCTCTTATTAACTTTTTTAGATAAAGAGATCCTCTTATATTAACTACTAAGCCTAACTAGCTGATCATATAGGAGTTAAGCCATGAGCCTAACTACCTGATCATAGGTGCTGCTGGCTGCCACTTATTAACTACTACTGCAGTAGTTTACATCAGATTAGATCCTCTTTCTTTTTCTTTCTATTGACTGAGTTTCATCAACTGAGTCTGGTTTCAATGACCAATACTTTCTGTGGAAACAAGTGAAACAAGCAAGTAGCAGCTTAAGCGATGTCATTTTTATATTAGTGATGCAAGACCACAAGCGCGCATATTTAATTTTGCAGACTGGATGCTTGGCAATGTAGTGTAGATGGAGAACAAGCCATCCCACCAATATTCAGGCATGTCACACCTTCAATGTCTAGACCGCATCTAACAATACAATTCTGCATCTTGGCATCCCTTTTCTTGCAGCAAGCTGCAGACAGTATAGCACAGGGGACTGTTATGCGAGGTTAGTACCATATCTATATCTATAATGCCTATTTGCGCACCTGGAGTCGGTTGGAGCTATAGTCGCGCTGTTGACTGCTCGGACGAAGTAATGTTAATGGTTATTAGCTCCTCCTCTTCGGGTACCTAGTATTGGTCCCCGACAAGTATATTTTAATTACAACTGTTTTTTAGATTTAGAAAACAACAAACAGCCAACCGTGAGCATAAGATAGAGCTAAACTCTGGGAAACGCGGCGGCAAAAACTAGCGGGTGAAATATATATATTTTTTGAGAGGAACTGGCGGATGAAATAATGCAACAAAAATAGGCACCGGTGTAGTTCAAAGGCCTAAAAATCTAAGCCCAAAACCCGCTCAAGACAAACCCTACACGTATCTCCTCCCACAGCCGCTGCCGCCCGCTCTCTCTCTCTCCCACATTCTTGACCATGGCGCCTCCTCTCCTCTTGCCCTCGCGGCCACGCAGAGACCTTTCTCCCCTGCTCTTCAAATGTTGGGTGCGGCCTCCACCACACTCTTGACGGCGTTCGTCATCCTCGTCGAGGCCCGGCGTTGGCCTGCCTGCATCCGGGCGCCTGCCCATGGGCGATTCAGGTGCGCCTACCCATCTCAACGTCGCGGAGCAGCGGAGGCGTGGGATCCGGTAGCCATGGTCGGGTCTGTCGAGGGCGCGAGATCTAGTGGCCATGGTCGGATCCGTCGAGGACGGCACGAGATCCGGCAACCACTGCCGTATGCGTCGAGGAGGACATGCGGCGGTGGCATCTGATGCTCGTGTTGACCTAGGCCGGCAACCTTTTCGCGTGCCCTGCCTTGAAGAACGGTGCTCTCCATGGA
The DNA here is from genome assembly GCF_019320115.1 of Miscanthus floridulus. Classification (NCBI taxonomy): domain Eukaryota; kingdom Viridiplantae; phylum Streptophyta; class Magnoliopsida; order Poales; family Poaceae; genus Miscanthus; species Miscanthus floridulus. Next base: position 100,020,880 of record NC_089588.1, on the reverse strand, counting down.
TCCTTCCCCTCTTTTGAATTGCTGGGTTTGATTTCGTGTTGGCCGATAATTGATTTGATTCAGGGCTTTGAGGATAACTTGGACCGTCGACCATTGAAAGTTGGTGGACAAGGAGGCCAGTGCTGCACACAAGATCACACGGACCTGGGATGCGAGGGCATAAAAGTTTGATTGAAGAGCAGATGCCGCAGGATCCGACTTTGAAGAGGGATTCTAACAAATGTCTTTTGCTTGTTAGCGGGAATGAAGTTGACCTCAGCAGGTTATTATAGTTAACAATCGCATCCTAGTGGTATGTCACTGCTTCTTCTTTTTTTACTGTACGACGTAGACATCTTAAGCCATTTGTCTTGATTTTTCATTGACATAGCTTAGCAAATATGCTTGTGGGGTTGCAGTAACTTAGTCAAGTACCGATTATTTGATTTGATTTGATTGCTCTATTGAACCATGGCTTGTTTAGTGACTTAATCAATTCAGCTTAACTCATTGCTGAAAATTTAATACATATACATATCCACATCAAAATATAATTTACAGCATCCTTTTGGAATGCTGTTGTGTTGGTCAATCATGTCGTCAGCTGGTATGGCTAGAGCAGGGATTCGGTTATTTTTTAAGGGATTTGATCATTTTGTTTTGTTTTTGAGGTATACATTCTATCATTTGTTGAGCTGGCAGGTCAAAAAGCATCACCTCTTGCCCAGCATGCTAGCAGCATAGAAATCCCATCAACAGAAATTTAAGGACTCTATTTAGCTTCTCCATTTCATATTTTAAAGTTTGATAATTGTTAAAATATGATATCTTGTGCTTGGCTTATTTGGCAATCATATCTAACAATGAAAATAGATGCACTGGTGCAATATAGTGAGAAGAGAGCATAGCTTCCTTGCTGCAATTTTAGTGAACAGAAATACATGTGTTGCAGCAATATAGTCAGCTATGGTTACCATCACTATGAAGAGAGATATTTTTTTTTCGCTTGATTGTTTCTAGCTTGCAATTGTGATGTGCTGTATCAGATCACTATGAAGTCTGCTACTAACCTCATGTTCTATTGATTCAGGTTGCCCAACTTTCTCGTATGAGATGATGGGACGTGAGTGACTATTCGAGGTAAATTCAGTATCCCATTCTTGATTGCACCATATTGTCGTATAAACCTCTTGTACCCATGCATTTTACTATGTATTTAGAATGGATTGAAAAAATTCTTTCTGTATTCTTTGATTTTTTTTGGATGAGCAGAATACCTTGTCTTCACGGATACATCTTACCTTCTGCAGCAGTTGTCAATTTTGTTTTCCATACAGCGTCATTGCATTTTTAGAGAAGAAATATTAACTATCAATGGGTTGTGGTCTCAATAACTATTCTTTTGCACAGTCATCTGCATAGTAATGTTTCCTTATGGATGCTCTAGACCGAGTCTATCTTAGCTCTTTATTTTTCATAACGTAGAACTATCACTATTTCTCTAAACATCTATGTTCTACGAACAAGAAGTGAACTTTGATCATGTTGTTTAACCAATTTTACCTTATTTAGTTGATCTTTTCTATGTACGCCTAAGTTATAAAATTTTCTAATCCACATGCCAATATGAATGTTTTTATTTAGCAGGAAGATGCAACTTAATGGAGTAGCTGGAGTCATGACATGATCAACTGAAGCAATTATAAATTGCCAAACAAGCTATGTGCAAGCACGGCTAGGAAGGCTGCAAGTGTTGTAGAGATGTTAGATAATGTTGTAGTGCTTCAAGTTTTGAGATTTCATGAAGCTCGCATCGTAGCATATTTAACTTTGTGATTGTATATACTATTTCAATGGATTGTCTATTTAATTAATGAATGCTTGTCTATTCTGGTTTAGTGGCTTTATTCAAATGCTTTGTTGATGCCTATTGAGTTTCTAATTAATTAATGGCGCTGCAATATTGTCTGGTGGCACCAAACCAAAAGCGTTGTAAAAGCGGCATTGGCAACCACATTTTCTGTGGCATCTATAGCAACGAACAATCCGGGTAGCAATAGAGGCTGCATCTTATAACAACCAAATGTGAACGTGGCAATTGCTCATGTTGCCACCACTTCCAGGTGTTGCGACATAATACTTGTTGCCACACTCGTTATACATAGCAATAGTGACTGCACATTATATCAACCAAATGTTGGGCATGACAATTGCACATGTTGCCACCACTTCTTGGTGTTGCAACATAATCCTTGTTGCCACACTCGTTATGCGATGCAATAGAAGTTGCACCTTATAGCAACCAAACCTTAGGCGTAGCAATTGCACATGTTGCCACCACTTCTTGGTGTTGCGACATAATCCTTGTTGCCACACGCGTTATACGTGGCAATACATTGTCTTGCAACACACATTCGTCGTTGCTAGGTCACCAATTGCTACGACATGGGCAAGTTGCCATTGCAAGGTCCAGCAACGCCTAAGGCGTTGCATTAGTTGTTGTTGCCACACCTACAGCCGTAGCAAAACATTAGGTTGCAACACCGACAGCCTTGATTAAGATGCATCGGCTCATATCTTATAAATCTATCTTCTTGTCCTTCAAACTTGATCGTATCTTTGTTGACGTCAGATCATTTCTCTGGTTCATTTCCATGCTCATTTGTTATGCTTCCGTGTTATACTCCATTCTAAATGAGCTTAATGTCTTGTACTCGTGCTTAATTCATATTCCCTGAGTACATATGTTGGCTTAGTTCGTATAAGCATGCCTAACCCCTTGTTCTTATTGTCACATGCTTATATGAACCAAGTATGTTGAAAACCTCACCCATCCCTTTTACAAACATACTCGAGGTTATGTTGTCATCAATCACCAAAAAGGGGGAGATTGAAAGCATCTAGGCCCCTAGTGGGTTATGTGATTAATGACGACATAATATTATTGTGACTAACGTGTGTTTTGCAAAGGCAATTTGAGTTAAGTCACAATAATGGTGATTGTTTGGGCAGTCAATGGTTTTCATGCCCCTATCGATAGAAATTGTTTCTGTTTTCAAAGGATGGATGATAAGGTTAAGGACGGATTAGTTCTAAGTGTCATTTGGTATTGGGAGACACTTAGAGTAGTTTAGAACTTTGTTTTTCCTTTGGTCGTACTATAAAGGGGGTATGAACTAGTAGCTTGACCTAGGTGAGTCTAATATGTTAGGTGTGATACACACTTGTCAAACTTAGCACTAGGTAACTCAGAGTTAGCCCAAAGATCATTTGGAGTCAACCTCATTCACAAAGGATTTCGAATCGAAAGTGAATGGGGTGTTGAAACATGCATCAGACGCTGATGCAGGTAGCATCCGACAAACTACCGAGCGTTCAATGAGTGCTAGAGCAGCGCAATGAGGGTTTGATAACCATCGGACGATGTTGAAGCAATGCATCGGATAAAACAGCCGCGCTGTTCATCTCAGCGTTTGGTTTGCAGAACACATTAGATGATAATCACTATTTACATCAGACAAAAGTTGGTCACCGTCCGATGTCATCCGGAGAGCATAGAGACGGTCTTGACGCAACGGATTTGTCCGGTGGGGGTGCATCAAATGATGTTTGGATCACTGGCACTGTAACGGCTAGTTATGACAGCTAATGTCAGCACTGTGTTGTCTGAGTCACATCGGACAAGTTGAATTTGTCCGATGCCCGGGTTTGTTGTGTCCGATGCTCCCGACTTCTACTGGATTTGGCTCCAACGGCTAATTTCTTTGGAGGGGGTATTTATACCAACTGAACTTGTCCAAAGAAGCTCTCTTGCTCATTTGTTCAGCTGAGACAACAACTTAGAGTTCAAGCGAGGGAAAGTGTCTAGTGGAGTGATTGAGATTTGATAATCCAAGATTAAGGACCCCATTAGTGCATAGGGAGTAGCAAGTGTGCATCCACCTTTCTCATTAGGCTTTGTCATGGTCAAGTGAGAGTTTGTGCTTCTTACTCTTGGTGATCGGCGTCACCTAGATGGCTTGGTGGTGATTGGGAGCTTGGTGATCATCCGGCGGAGCTTGTGGATGACTCAACTCATGTTGTGAGCGGTCGTGGGCGATTCACCGCGTCGTAGTGATGAAGAATCAGTCTATATAGATCACTCGGTTCTTGCGTGGATTGAGGGTGAGCGATACCCTTGCGCGGGTGCTCCAACGAGGACTAGTGGGGAGTGCCGACTCTCTGATATCTCGAAAAAACATCACCGTGTTCCTTTCCCTCTCTTTACTTTGATCTTTTACATTTGAGCACTTACATTCTCGTATTTACTATACTAGAATTGCTATGCTAGAGTAGGATTGGAACCTAGGGTGCTAAACTCTTTGTGCGGTAGAACAATAGAAATCACTTTTAAGCACAAGGAGTGAAATGGGCTAAGTGGTAGGACTTAATTGTTGTGAGAAATTTTAGATTAGCCCAATTCACCCTGTTCTTGGCATCTTCATCCTTTCAATATCCTTTACCTAAAAATCATTACTATGAGACGGTGATATTTCGAAACCAAGAAATGATCTCATATTTTTAATTATTATGCCAAGCCAGTTCTCCAAAATTGCTACTCAATGTAAGTGTTCAGTAAAAGCTTTCATGTGGCATAAAAAAGACGGACACTTTTTTCATTTTGTTAATGTATATTTGTACGAGACTTTGGCGATCCCTTCCTCAGTGTACAACAAGTGTGGGCATAGAAACATGTTTATTACACAAACAAGCACATATAAAACATTTCATACAAAAGTAATCATCAGTTTTCCAACATGCTCCTAGGTAGCATCCGTCTTTTGTAACTCACCTCCACTTTCCCTCTAGGTTCTGGGGAAAGCTTTAGCCAATTGGTCTCGGGGAATGATGACACCAACTTGAGCTCAAAGTTCCTTAGCAAATGGCTCCATATCACCTTCACTTGCATATAGGCATAAGCTTCGCCAGGGCAAGCATGTCTTCCACCACTGAACGCGTTGTAAGTGAACTTTCCGCCAACTCTGTCTTCCTCCCTTCCATGACCAAACCGGTGCGGGTCATACACATCAGGGTCCTTGTAAATATAAGGAATGTTGTGGTTTATCACCAGAGGGCTTGCTATGGTATGCCCACTCGGAATCTCATACTCGTAGCCTTCTCTAGTCCGCACGGTGAAGTTCTTGCGCACCTTGCGAAGAAATATTGGTGCTGTAGGGTGCATCCGAAGTGCCTCCTTGATGCAGCAGTGTAGGAAACTCATCTCCAGAAGGGTATCGTAGTCTATGTTGTCCCCATGTTTCTTGACAATTTGCTGCTGCTCCTCAAGGGCAGCCTCCAAGCACTCTGTGTGGCTTAGAAGGCGAGCTCCAGTCCACGTGCTGCTGGTCGTGCTTGTGTGCTTCCCAGCAAAGAGGATGGCAATTATGAGCCCGGTAACCTCGGCTTCAGTCGTGGGGCGGCCATCCTTGTATTTGGAGTCCATCAGGTTCTGCAGAACATCCTCCTCGACTCGGTTGGTGCTCTTACGCGATCGAACAATCTCAGCGAAAATGCTTGAGAGCCTAGCACTCGCCCTGTCGCGACGTCGAGTCGTAGGCGTTGGGGCATATGGAAACAGCAAACTGGTCAGCTGCAAGCTGTTTTCTGTGAGTTCATGGAATGCAGAGAAAACCTCGTCGAACATCTTCTCCCGAACCTCTTTCCCAAGTAGGCAACGGGCTGAGATCAACATGAGTAACTGCTCCAGTTCTTGCTTTAGATCAACGGTACCATGCTGTCCCCATTTCGCAAAGTATTTCTGTGTACCAAAATGCATGACCATTTATAAACATATATGTACTCTTCCTGACAAGAAAAAACTTTATTTCTTAGATACTCCTAATAATGATGCAGTCTTCAATATTTAGCTATGCCCACACTACATTTAAAAAAACGCTATCAGATTAATTGGTGGTGTTATTACTTTACTTTTCAAGGCAAATCTATGATATCATTATCATATTTCTAAAATAAATATTTTGAAAGATATCTTTATAGTCATATTTGAGAAGTTGGGCAACTGAAATGCTTAATATAATATATCTTCTATTTGTCACTAGACGAAGCAACAACATTAGGAAAATGATAGTGATACGAAACCACCCACACTGGTATGCTCTACACACATCCATTGGTCCTTGATCTGTCATATTTATCTTGTGTTTGGTTTCCACCTCTTAAAGTTTAGTCCATGTCACATCGGATGTTTGATACTAATTTAAAGTATTAAACCAAGACTAATTACAAAACTAATTGCACAGATTGAGACTAATTTGCAAGATGAATCTATTAAGCCTAATTAGTATATGATTTGACAATGTGGTGCTACAGTAAACATATGCTAATGATGGATTAATTAGGCTTAATAGATCCGTCTCACGAATTAGGCACGGCTTTTGCAATTAGTTATATAATTAGCGCATGTTTAGTCCTCCTAATTAGCATCCAAACACAAGGACTAAACTTTAGTCCCTTGATCCGAACACCCATTTAGTCCACACACATACCATACAGCAATATAGTACAGCTAGACAGTTGCACAGGAGATTATCAAGCCTACTCACGCTAAATAATTCGTAAGTAAAAAATATGCTCATGCAACATAAAATGGAAAATTCTGAATAACGATATATACGTAGTTAAAGATTACTTTCTCCGTCTTAAAATACAAGGTATACTAGGAATTCTAGGACATATAGCAAATGACGCATGTAATCTTCCTTTAAGATATTGTGATTACCCATATATTTAAGTTGGTGATAGACATTAATGGTATGCATAACGCATGTGGATGTTGTCTTTTAAATTGAGTTATACAGAGTTATTTCTCCTAAATCACATAATTTAGGACAAATTTTGAATGATTGGACACCTTATATAGGACGGAGAGAGTATTAATAAATGCTGATATTATTTTATATGTCCTTTTCACTGGTCATCTTAAATCTTTTTCATGAATCAACTTATCCGTCTTACGGAAAAAAAGAAAGTGTTTCAGAAAGAATACACTATAAATGAATTAATATGTCAAAATTTTCCAGTTAACAATAATGAAACTCTGACTTTCATCCTCGCCTATATATAATGCAATAACACTAGATAATGGAAAGAAACACAACATGATATCCACTTACATGAGAGAGAAAACTCCAAAATCAGTACAAATAAAGCCAAACCTATTTTGATGGTTGTTTTGTCAACGAAACTTACTAGCCATTGGTGCCCACGCTTCGATGCGGATAACTCTTTTGGGATATATTCTATTTACATCTTTTTTTAATCAGAACAGGTTTGTCCCTCCTATTCTATCAATAAAGGCATCTGTATCTTATCAAAAAATTGTTTACCATTTTTATGTACCTATGACAATTTGTAATGCATTTTGTTTGCTTAGTTTTAATGACCATATATCATTTTTATTTAGCTTAAATGTTGGAGAAAATTTTGTTAGTCCATATTCATATTTAAACAAATAGTTTTAAAACTTATTTTTCCTTGTTATTCCTCAAATTAAGGGTCATGCATGACTATGGGATAATCAATTAGAGCCTTGCTTCAACTATATGGAGGTAATTTATCAATAAGATGACCCTAGAAGTTTTTCTTATTAATATATAGTTTATTTATGATCAAGAAGCAATGTTAGGATTTGCGGTATCCAAAATCTCTAGATATTTGACACTACAACAATTGTAGGATGTCATGAGTATTAGATTAGGTTAATCAAGCATATCTAATTTGTTGTGTTTTTTGCTAGTGGCATTTGTCCATGCCCCATAATTGTGCAATTATCCATATTAATAAGCACCAAAAAGTTGCTATTATGTTTATTTTTAGGAGGTCAAGTGTGGTGGCGTGGGCAGCATGGCCAAGTGTGGTGGCGCGGTAAGACGGGCGGAACGCGGCTCGCTCAAGATGCTTCATTTCAGTAGGAAGTTAACTTTGTGTTGTTGTTCTGTGGCTCAATGTTATGATTATGCACAGTTTTCCTACCAAGAGCGTGTGAAGAGCATATTCATGTGAAGGAGGCCGTGTTCATTTTCATGTCTGGTGTAGGAGAGTTGATGTAATGAAAGTGAAGTATCATCATGGCTTAATGAGACTGTCGTCCCGATTATTTCTATGCTTCTCGGTTCACTGTAAGCAGCATCGAATTGTAATGCGACAACACATACATATATGCAATTATTTGGAGATTACCATGGGTTCAAATCTTATTAGCCCATGTTGTTGCATGATGTGCAAATAAATTGATTGTATCCACTAAACTCTCAAGAACAATGATCGGCGTTCAAAAATACCAAAGATAATAATTGAATGCCTGATCAGTTTTTTTCATGCTATAGTGCATCATTTATACAAAGAAAATATCATAAGAGTGACTAATATAATACTTGATCCATGTTCATTGCATCGATGCATCAATATTGCGAGAAGGTAGGAAATTGTAGCATGAAGGGTCAATATCATGAACAGGTATGGCATTCAATGTGTTGCTGTGCTAGCGTGCATGCACTTCCACACGAAGAAGACAAAAGGGCATCAGACGGGATGCATGCTTGAAATGTCACCATCATACTCTCTTTCTCTCTCATGTATTACTATGTGGTGATCATGACTCTGAATAGCCACAGTTCTTTGTACCTGAACATGCATAGGCTCTACTCTGGTCATATAAAATTGTTATTTGCAGTGCAATTAACTTCATTAAACATATTAATTTATCAAGGCCAATCAAGTACATGGCCAGACTTTCATATTTTTTTCAATGCTAGAATAATGTGTCATTTCTAGGTAGAGTGCTATTTTTTGGCCTCCTATCAATAAACAATACTAGCGCAATATTAGATATCACCGATAGACACATATAAGCACCTACTTTTGGCATGCATGTTTTATATAACCTATAGCGTTGATGTATTCCACAAGAAGAAGCCATAAGGACATGTTGCAGTAGAAGGTAGGCATGCATGAGATAGTGACCACTGCAGTATGCATGCATGCACGCATGGACTATCTAAACCACCGGCAGCATGCAACAGAATCTAGGCTGCTGTGCACTATCAGATTTTGCTATGTTTGTGTGTTCAGCGATCCAAGCCATACAAATCATATCAGATGGAGCTAGCAGAGCAAACTAACGTGGCCATGCTCAGAGGTCGCGGAGACAACACGGCCTCATAGTTTTAATTTCATTATTTGTTCTTGCTCTTACTAAAAGCTGGCTACTTTTTAGATAATGTGTATATAACATTATAACTATATCTTGTTAATTGTATTAATTTTCTCACAAGGCATCACATGTGTGTGTGAGAAAGAGGGGGGGGGGGGTGGGGGAAGAACAAATGAAAGTAGGCATGCATGCATGTTATGTTACTTACTTCCACTTCATGAAGCATGGGAGAAACATGGCACCTCAACTTAGCCGGTTTTAGCGCATCAAGATAGAAGCGATGCTGCTCAGTTCGGGTGGCGATATCCACACCAAAGGCGACATCTTTGCCAAACATGGGGACAGTGAACTCAAGGATATTACCATGACTGATCTCAGACTCCAGTCCCTGATAAAAATGAGCTGAGACCTCCGGCCCAGCCAGGAATGTTGTTTTCATCCCTAAGAAACTTATTGTGAACACACTTCCTAACTTTGTGTATTGCTCTTGAAGCATGGATGTGAAACCCTTGGTTACAAGTGTATGTAGAAGTCGAATGGCTGAGGTGATGCCAGTAATAACCTCAGGGGGGTGAGACTGGGTATTATTGCATGATGATGCCGAAACAGCTGTTATTTTTGCCCAGGCAACCTTGGTGATTACTGCAGCGATGAAAACAAGTGCAATGGAGAATGGCACGGCACTACTGTTTACCATGTCCATGCTGCAGTTACATATATTGATTGAAAACCTGTAGAACCAAGCAGCCTGGTAATAGAAGAGTACTGCACTGCAAGACTATTCAAGAGTGAGAGCAAACAAAAAACAAGCAAGTGAATGCATTTAGTTTAGAATCTTTTCTAAAAAATGTCTGCGGCTAGTTTAGAAGCGAATTTACAATCCATGAGAGGTATGTAGCCTCACCTGATCTAGGTACGTGATCTAGGGAAGAACTGGAAAGACAATGCGGAACAGGGATGGATCACCACGGTGTGGCGTCCAGCGATGGTGAGCTACGGGCTGGCCTACCCATGCTATGCTACGCGTTCCTTATAAAGGGCACGCTGACGATAACTACTATAGAATATCTATCTATCTATCTATCTATCTATCTATCTATCTATCTATCTATCTATCTATCTGTATGTCTTTCTGTCTATCTGTATCTATCTATCTATCTATCTATCTATCTATCTATCTATCTATCTATCTATCTATCTATCTATCTATCTATCTATCTATCTATCTATCTATCTATCTGTCTATCTGTCTCTCTGTCTCTCTGTATCTATCTCCCTGTCTATCTGTCTGTCTGTCTCTATCTATCTATCTATCTGTCTGTATCTGTCTGTCTCTATCTATCTATCTATCTATCTGTCTGTCTGTCTGTCTATCTTTCTATCTATCTATCTATCAATCTATATATCTATCTGCCTGTCTATCTGTCCATCTATCTATCTATCTATCTATCTATCTATCTATCTATCTATCTATCTATCTATCTGTTTGTCTGTCTGTCTATCTGTCTGTGTGTCTGTCTATCTGTCTGTTTATCTGTCTGTCTATCTGTCTGTCTATCTATCTCTCTGTCTATCTGTCTGTGTGTCTGTCTATCTGTCTGTTTATCTGTCTGTCTATCTGTCTATCTATCTATCTATCTATCTATCTATCTAGATAGATAGATAGATAGATCTATCTATCTATCTATCTATCTATCTATCTATCTATCTATCTATCTAGATAGATAGATAGATAGATAGAGGAAAAACAGCGTGTCATGCCAATGTACCATGGGTGCTGAAGGGACGACATAAGGCTTGGATTGAAGGACCAAGGCCAAGAGGACCATGGGTGATCCACACCAAGCACAAGGGGAACAAACACGCATATGGAAGGCAATAAAGACAACATTGACCAAAGTCAAAGTGGGATCAAGACCAATTCAAGAAGCTGGCCGATGAGGACTTGATAATCATCAGTCTGAGGATGACATGGACACATGTTGACACCGTGAATGAAAGTAATTTTATCCGAGTTAGATCATGGTCTATAAACCCCAGTTATAGACCTGGAGATATTCTCTAAAACGATCCATGATTCCCTCGAAGGGAAATCCACAAAACAAACCATAATGTGATAGTCCCAAGAGATCATGCCATCACATTATTGAGATCTAGATGATACCACAGTTCATACATTGCGAATACCTATCATAGAAGGGTACAAATAGAGAGGTTTACCCATAATTATTACATCACCACATGCCGGAATCGCACATCACACACGCAACATCCAAAATAGCATCTCCGCGGGTGAAGACTCCATCTCCACAGCCAGACTCGAGCGTAGGAAGAGACCCTCTAATCCTCCCATCCGTCAGCGGTGTAGTCGTACTCAGGCTCCTCACATGTATCAACAATTTTCAGTACGATTCATACTGACCACTATTTCCCACCCTACACTTTGCTTTGCTATGTGGAACGTAGTATGCAAGGGTAAAGAAAGAACCTACTATTTGGCTGTGGGTTTCCTATGCAAATCTCATCATAAAGTTGTAGTTATTCTCAAGTTTTAACCCATTTATCCATTCATCCCATCCCATCATCCACACAGTCACACCACACTCTCACATCTCACCACCACTCTCTCTAGTCGACAAGGACAACTCCCACTCATCCTAGCCTCAACGGCCTTAGCCTAGATCCTTATCCAAACCCAGGGGGAAGAGAAGAAGACACCACTCTCTAGTCAAGTGAAGCGTGAATCATAGGAATGCCCATGACCGTGTACACGGCTATATGTATATATTGATCACCTCTACAGATGGTATACATTTGTACCCACAAGATCACCATCATCAGGAGCGCCCCACCTAGACTGATTTCAGACTGTCATCCAACCGGTACAATACCATCATTGATAGGATAGCCAATCAGCTAAACATCCTTGGGCTGCTATAACTTTGGGTTCATGAGCTTCAATATAAGCCACCGGTGAAAGAGCCAAGAGGAGTTCTGGACTTAGTTTATCCTTGATAGCTCTAAAGACATTATGGATTGGCTCTGCATCTCGGACCAAATCGACGACATCCTTTTCCAAATAGAACAACATGTCTTGCAACCAGTCCTTTATGTCATCGGCTAAAGGATTGACTGTCAGGTGTGTCTATGTGTCTCTTGAGCATACTTCGGTCTCGCAAAAGTAATCTTCAAGATTAAGCTCAAGCAAACTAAGAGGAGGAGATTCTTGGGCCTACAAGTTTTGAAAGAGAATAAGGCATCAACCAATATAAATACAAACAAGTAAGAATGATACCTGTTTCAGCCGAGCCTCTTGCCGAAGTGAAGGAACAGCCGTTTCTGCACCAAGGCTCATATCCACAGTTGGCTGAATCGGCTCAAAAGTACCAGGGTTTGTTTCTACATCAACTGATAATCATTTATTGCTAGCCGATGAATGAAAAGGAATAAGAGATGAAGTCGATATAGTAAAATCCATACCATTGTTTGACTGGTGGATCTCCTGACCATCGATAGTTGCCTCACCAGCCATTTCATCTTAAATCAGCTCTAAGAGGTTAGGAATCGACTCATTAGCATTCTGAGTGCTATCATCCTCCACCTGAATGATCGGCAAATTAAGAAGATTTTGATCTCCTCTGGCTGATTCTCTAATTATTAGTTGTAAAGAAGAAATAATAAGCTAACAATGATCATATGGTCCATATATATTGTGCAACTACCTTAGTAGCGCCAGTCGAAGAAGTCTGAAGACTTGATCCTCCCACACTATCGAATGGATTTGGCTAAATGGAAATATCAATCAGAATCAGAAGATGCCCAGTACAACAAACACCCGATGAAAATGGGAAACCCATTCATTGGGTATTTTTACCTGAGTAGCCGATGGAGTCATACGCACCTTCTTGTTTGTCATCTTCAATGTCTGAGCCCCAATAGCCTTGTGCTTCATTGGAATCAATATCGGGTCTAAACTCTTCATCACCTTGGCTAATGATGGGGTGTTAGTTCCTAAACGTGGTTCAGGACACCACAATGCATAACCAATCGGCTGGCCACTCCTACTGACCATGGGTGGATCTATATCAACATCCTATGAAGAAAATGGTTAGATGTTTTGGAAATCAAACCATACAGTTAGTTTTTTGAAGTCTCTTACTTCATTATCAGCTTCATAACTATTGCAAAGACGCTGGCAGAAAGTTTTGACAGCATGACAAAAAAGATGATCTTTCCATTCTGCCCACCATTAGTTGAACAAATTGGAACTGAAAAGACCACACACAACAACTGATGGGTCAACACGAGGGATTGCCAATGCAAGCTGACTGATCTTGTTGCATTCTATGCCATCCTTTATATATCTCTTGGTCTGAGCTTATCAGCAAAATAGAGCTTGATTGGCAGTTGCCCAAGCCCCAATTGACGAGCTGCTGCTGATGGATTATAAAATTCATATGACGGTTTGCGGAGTCCGGCCTTGACGAAAATCAACTGGAAGAATCCCAGGACTGACGATACGTTGAAAGACTTCAGTACTGTCATTACAGACCTTAGAAAATCTAAAGGCTGGAAGCTCAAAATCATCAGCACCCTCATAGATGAACCATATCATTGTGTCAATGGTAAAACCGTTGTAGAAAATCTTAAAGAAATCAGCTGTATCGGTTGGAGATGATGGTGGCCAAGAAAAAGCCGATGCTGCTTCACCAAATGACATACATCGATGCCTTATTGGTTCTTCGTTTTCTGCATAGTCAAAGGATGGAAAAGTGTTTATCCTGATGTCACGGTTCATCGCCTTTTGCATATACAGATTCAACCATAGATGAATAAACCACCAAGGGGCACCAAGATTACTAATTGATTCCCCTTTTAACAGTTTTACTAAAACTTGGTGTAGCAAAGAGTAAGCTGACCCAAGCAAGTAGTCTCCAAGTGGAATTTTCTGACCACAGACTTAGTGTTCTGCCATGCACTGATAGTTGCTAGTAGGGCCAACACTCGTTCCACAAAAAATGAATTTCTCCAACCACATGTTCAGAAAAGTTGTGTGTTCTCTTTCACCAATGGACCCAATTTTGGTGTGTCTAGAGACATAACCAGACCATCCACCATGCTCTTTCGAGTGGAGTTTATGCGATGTCTGGTCAAACATTCTGAAAGTGGAAATGAATTCAGTAATATTAAGGCCGGTTATCATTACTACATCAGCTCAGGTTATCATCATTGGCCCATTTCTGAACAGAAATACATTCAGGGCATCCGACCAGAAGTGAGATGCAGCTATCAATAAAGGTTCATTCCTTTCCAGATCGGACAAAGAGAGTGCGAGACATTGTCCTATTTTAATCCGGTCCCAATCAGCTTGCTTCTTAGCTGATATATGACGATACCAATCTCTCCAGCCAATAGTTGGGGTCGGCCATGATCTAAAAGTATTTGCCCAATCAGACAAACTCATATGAGACATTTTAAAGGGAAGCCGCTGGGTTTCCAAGTTGATAAACTCGATCAGATCAGGATTTCCCATGGGGCCCAAGAAGTGCATTCCAGGATATTTGGCATGAGGAATCAAGATGTCATCCCTTAGATCCTAAGAGGAAAGGAGGAAAATAAATCAAAAGAGATGGTTTTGAGATCCAAAATCTTGAAAGATTGAGAGCAAAGAAAGATCCAACATACCTCTGGAACATGTGTTGAAGTCGCCATAGATCAAAGGACCTAGAGATCAGATCCAGTCGGTGGAGATTTCCTTTAGGCCTTCACTCAAGGCGAATAGCTACAGTGACAGATGCACTCGAAAAAAGGAAGAAGGAAGCGAGAAAAGCAGGATAAAGAAAATGGAGGCGTCAAGGCGCAATTATAGAATCTGGTCCGAGAATCGAGGAGCCATACGTGAAGACTCAGAATGGATGGTTGAAACACAGCGAGCGTAATGATCACAAGTGATAATTTTGAAATAAAATTATTTTATCCCAAAATTGGGGCCATGTGTTTACACCAAATTTTGGAATGGAATGCAGGAATCGAGATTCGAGGAAAACACCTAGAAGCATCACTAGATTAGGCTAAATGACGTCAGCATCAGCCCAGACGTGAAGGGGCGGACTCAGCCGATTCAAGGAATAAGGTGCCAACTAGGTCAGCTAAGGCATAAAATGTGTCGGATTCTACTAGAAAGGAAAGTGTAGAGTCCAATTTACCTTAGCTAGAGTATTTTTCTTATTTTCCAAGTTTTGTAATAAGTTTTACTTGGCTAGGATTCGTGTTTAAGCCCAACGTATAAACATAGACCCCGGCTATTGTAAAAGAAGATATCAAATCAATCAAATACAAACCTTTCAGCGTCAAGCCACACCTTAGGAGTAGGAGTACTATAGAACCCGGCGAGTTCTTCGGTAAGCAGGACTGCATCGGTTTCGATCTCCGGTTTGCCTGTAAGTTCCGTCACAACAAGTGTTTTATCCCGTTAGGCTGCATCGTTTGACCTCTGGCGTGATTTAATTCTAGTTAGTTATGACTTGTATCTAATCTTGCAAGGCTGAATCATTTGATCTCTTGCATGGTTTGGTATAGGTTAGTTATTGATATCACGGTGTTTAATTTATTAAATATTGCAATATCACCAATTTGCCCAGATAAGATTAAGATTCATCGGCCTCTATCATATTAATCTGTCATCTTATTGCCCTGTCACGATAAGCTACCATTTCTGATGTCAGATTACACTTTATCGGCTGATTGTTTCTTAGCCTTAACCAGTCATAGTGTGTATTTAGAGGCTTGCCTTGCTGTAAAGAGGCCTACCGGTTGGTAGTCTCTCATCTATCGGCTACCATCATCACTGTATCGTATCGACCTATTTGATGGAGACGCTAGCGTGAGTGTGCTAGTTTGTAGATCTGTTTACTAGCAAAGCATGGTTCTATTCATTTGCTATGCTTACATCGGCTATATAGCCGATGGCTCGTGCTTTCATATATATGACATATTCTCATGATTTTGTTGAGTTATGAATAGATCTATAGGTTATTTGGCTTCGGTTTATTGTTTACACCAACGCTGCATCATTTTGACCTATTTGGTAGCAATGATAGATTGATCTGGCTAGTTTATAGGTTTATTTATATTAAATGAATGATTGCTTGCATGTTATAATCCTTTTACATCACATCGGCTCTATAGCCGATAGCTCGCTACATTATAATACTCTGCTTTTTCCTCATCGGCTCTTTCTCTAAGATAGCCGATGGATAGTGCTTTCATGCTATGATATGTTTATGAGCATTTATCATTACTATGATTAGATTCATAAATCTGATAGCTTTATTTTACTGTTTCTATCAAGGCTGCATTAGTTTGAACAGTTTGATAGGGATGTTAGGGTGAATCTAGACAGTTTATTAATCTTTTGTTTTTGTCTTGGTTAATTAGCTGATAAGAACTGTGCTTACACGAATATCACATCATCAGGGTGTCGACTCTGTAGTCGATGGCCTTACTCATTGGCTATTTAGCCACACATTCGGAACTGTCTAGAGCAATACCAGCACATTCCACCTTAAATTACTTATCAATCTCTCCCTTCTCAATTGCAGATCAAATTGACTGACATGCCCCCGGATCCAAAACTGGCTTATCCTACATCGGAAGGACATTCAGGCTTGCCATTGTGTCCACAGGCGCGGGATCCAGATTTTCACATTGACACGTTTATGGATAGATAAACTCTACTTCTATTTGCTTACTTGGGGCACAAGTGATCACTTGGTCTGCCAAGCGATGTCGGCCTGTAGCTTTACGCTGAACCCGAACGTGGGGGATTACAAGGGATGGACAGGGCTGTCACCACCTGCCGCCTACCCCTCAACCATGGGGCATAAGGCAAACAAAGGTAGCCTCTAGCCTAGACACCACGTCTATGCTATTGACTACTAGTCTAGCATCGTACAGGGTTATTCGTCTCTATCAGGAGCCCTCTACTAGAGTATCCGCTATGAGAGCGGACGACAAATCCGCAAGCAAATAAGAGTAAAGCTTGCCTAAACAAAAGACTTAATACCATAAGAATCATGAACACTAACTTAGCAAAAGAATACATTGAGGTACAAGTGTTCGTCGAGGTACAAGCAGAGGAAGACTACCGATAAGTCTGACACTTTCCTGTACTCTCCCTCACATCTCTCCCTACTACTCAACTCTAGATAGCTATGGCTTAAGCCTTGGAGTGGTGCTCTTTGGTCTTGCTCTTGCTCCTTGTTGTGTTGTTGTCCTTTGGGGGGCTCTCCCCCTCCTTTTAGAGCAGCTAAAGGATGGTTTCCGAAGGAATATTTGAGGCATCCACCCCACTCTATCCTACAAGGCATTAAGTGCACCGCCTCGCAAAAGATTGGCCCGAAGCACGTCCATAGGGGTGTAGCCACCCCCTGGGTGCGACCACACCCTGGAGGAGCCATCTCGGCCCAATCTTTGTCTGGCAGGCCTCTAGGGATGTGTGGGCCATGCCTACTGGTGTTAATGCCATTTGGATATGGTTTGGTTTGGGTTTGGCCTTGTTTTCCACCTAGTTTGGGCCCTGGTTTGCCTAGTAGTGGGCCTTGTTCTCTAGGGCTTGTGTAGGATGGTATTTATGCTTTGTTCCTTTGCACTTTCTTAGCCTTTTATGTGTATTTCCACACATGTCCTCCTGCAAATGGTCAAATACCAAAACTCGTGGAATTCATTAGTTATAAGCCCTAATTCTATGTTTGGTGTTCTTTTGAGTGGATTTTATGCGAGTGTTGGTGGTTATAAATAAGAGTTAAGGACTGCCAACAAGTTCCCCCACACTTACCCCTTTACTCGTCCTCAAGCAAAGCTTAGAGATAAAAGTAATCACGAGCATAACATCTCGAGATATATAGCTAGCATAAAAGTGATTCGAAAACATTCTTTACACAGGAGGGATATGTGGCATTAGCTAACATGTTTCCTTGGGTTGTTGAAAAAAGGAACAGCTCTTGGAACAAAGTCATCTTCCCTAATTCACATCTTAGTAACTTGGAGTTTTCAAAGTTTTTTCAAAGAAAGCATATATCACTTAGACTCCTCAATTGTACTCTCAAATCACTCAGGGGTGTATAATTCCTTACCAAGGCATAGTAGTGTCTTGCATTCTTTTGCTTTGCCCTACTTTTTAAAAGGTTTATGTGGAGCTTGGGTAGGGATAAACATGATAGCATACTTGCATCGCATATATTGTAAAATCAAATCGAGGATCGAAGGAGAGAAGTGTCATACTCTTAGATCAAGATGTGCATGTGTGCAGAAAAGGGTATGAATATACTCCTTTTGTAGATGTGATCTCCCTCTATAACTTATTATTTTGAGACATGGCTATCTTTCTCTTTCTTTGTTTTTTTACTAAGCATGAGCCTTCATGTGCTCATCATTTATTTTTATTTTATTTATACATGGACCTTCAAGTGTCCATATATTTTTTTTCATATTTTTGCATGGACCATGTCTCTATTACTAAAAATAATATTTGGAGAGAGACCATACTTTTTAGAGCATGGAGTATTTATTTGGTGGAAATGGATGGCATGTTTTTGCGTACTTCCAGTGTTGAAGTAGCATATATATATGTGGCGTGTATGTGATCTTGATCTTGGAAGTATGATAAGTCTCTCAACAAGGGTCAACAAGACTTGACCAAACTCAGCACAAAAACGAGCAGCATATGTAGAAAGCTTAAATCTTGCAAGATGTCATATTTGGCTTTGGTAGGAATTGCTCACCATTTGAGGAGTATGTGACACTATGGTTTTATAGCATTTTTATCAAAACAAATTCTCTGAGTACTTTGACTAGAAACGGTAGGATTTCTAAGTCAGAACTATATCACAACTCTCAACAATTTAGTCAACATGATTGTCCTATCAAAATATTTTACCACAAGCATAAGTATATGTATATGGAACAAACTTTATGCAAGCTTCTATTTCAAAAATGTTATGATCATGTCACCTTTTGAAATTTTGAACGAAGTGTGGTTTATAAAATTGCATGGAGGCATAGTTGGTTTGTTGAGTTTAATTTTAGTTATCAAGATTATGTTTGTTTAAACTCAAGAATTTAGGGAGTTGAGGGTAATGTTGCACAAACCATCGCTTGAAGAAGAATAAGGTGCTGAGGGAAGTCAGAGGTGGTTTAGCTGAACCAGAGGTTCAACCAATCCTCTTTGGATCCATCTATTCTGTCCTTCTTTATGTTGGATTGGTTGATGTTTGTGCAACGTGTTGGTGGGAGATCTCGAATGTGTGTTCGTTATGCTTGAGAGATCTCCCCCACACTTATTCTTGTACCTGTTTTTTTGACAAAGAAAAAACAAAGATGGAAACAAACAAGGGCTCTACCAGCTTGTTGATGCAAAAGTGGATCTGCAAACACAAAGGGCTAATACCCGAATCGATATCCAAAGCGTGCCAGTCGATTTGACCTGTTAATCGACAAGGATGAAGATACGAACACTTTAGTCCTGACAACAGCGATACGCCCGGAAGTCACGGCCAAGAGGTGCTCACGCGGAACTCGAGAATCGCCGAAGGTCGCACTGAAACGATGCAGCTCGCCGATTCAATGAGAACTCGTAAAAAAGAAAAAGTATGCAAATTGACGAAGTCGCC
Organism: Miscanthus floridulus; assembly: GCF_019320115.1. Taxonomy (NCBI): domain Eukaryota; kingdom Viridiplantae; phylum Streptophyta; class Magnoliopsida; order Poales; family Poaceae; genus Miscanthus; species Miscanthus floridulus. Next base: position 100,001,020 of record NC_089588.1, on the reverse strand, counting down.
GAAAAGTAAGTAGATGCAAATAGGAGTAAAAGTTGGTTTTGATGTTGATTGATATCCCTCTTACATTGCCCCTTACTCCATATTTATACCCTGATCTAAAGAGACACAACCAAACACAACTAGGACACCAATCCCATATCTAAGGAAACACGTGACTCTTACATGAATCATACTCTAACTAATATAGAAAAGGAAATCAACTTCTATCTATTTCCCTGTCCGCCTCAATTACGATGGAAACCTCACTGTCCTCCTTCCCATCGGCATACTCCCTATTTCATCGGCAGTAGTCTTCAAGCCTTCCTTCATCGGCATATTCCCTGTTTCATCGGCAGTAGTCTTCAAGCCTTCCTTCATCGGCATATTCCCTGTTTCATCGGCAGTAGTCTTCCAGCCTTCCTTCATCGGCATATTCCCTGTTTCATCGGCAGTAGTCTTCCAGCCTCCCTTAATCGGCATTGACAACAACACCTCCAACCTCATCGGCAACGTCCGAGTCCAAATCAACTTCTCCATCGACCATCACCAGCTATCGGCAACCATCTTTACAAGCTGGCTTTCATCGGTTATCAAAGTATTCAATAACTTTCCCCTTGCCGATTAGTCCACTCCGATTATTTTGACACGTGCAAAAAACGGTGTCAACACATGCCCCCCAATTTCGGAGTATAAAACCATTAATGCTCCGAAATTTACTCCAGATAACGCTTGCCTTCGCCCGATTACCGTAACTCATTCTCCAAGCCAAAACTTGATTTGTTATCAAATCCAATCAAATCTAATCTTGATTCACGCACTTCAGTAAATATCGCACAATCGCCAACCACTCTTGCCCTGATTATGGTTAAGATACCGAAGCAATAACCCATCGGCAAGATCTTAACATGATAATGCTGCCATTTTCAGAATTAAAATATCCTGTATCGATATCCCTTCCAAGTCATGATTACTTGTCATCAACTCATCTGTACAATCCCCTGATTATTGTGCGAACAGTTACCATATCCTTCTGAACCGTCTCGACCTATATGCGCGCGATATAGAGATAAGTCCAAAATACCCTTACTCCGGGCGGCTTATAAATAGATTTCTCCGGAACCCTCATTTTCTACTTTCAGCCTCCAATCCTTGGCATTTTCTCTCTCCGGCGGCGACTCCGACGAACAACCGCGCGACCTCAACCAAGGAGAACCCTTCTCCGGCGCTAACTTCAAGTTTCCTCAGGACCATGGCCATCAACTTCGACGTCCCCGCGGTTCGCTCCACTTCCATTACCCTTTACTTTAATCTTTTTCGCAAATTCATTCAGTCGGTGATTTTTCCTTTCTTCTGTTCTCTGGATTCTATAACCTTAGGAACTGCGCAACAAATTAATTATCCCAACCGATCAACCGCACGTCCAATGCCTCGGTCCAATGGGCAACCCAGATCCAACCGATCTGATCAATGCAGAGGTTAACAGAATCCCCTTTAGAGCCCAAAATTTTTCTCTGAATTTGTGGAAAGACACATTCCGATCTTGGCCCAAAACCACCAAGGGGTGGAAAGATTGGTACTTGAGAGTTAATAGATCGATGCAAGTACACTGGGCAGAACGAAGATTAGACCAATGCATTAGGCTATCTATTGCCGATATGCAGAAAAATGAATCAATGATGATTGCAGCTGCTTATTTCTGGTCAGACACGACCAATACTTTTATGTTTGGACATGGCCCAGCCACTCCTACCCTTGCCGATATCCATATGCTTACTGGCTTGGACATCTCAACTGCCGATGAAGGCTCCATCTATGGTAGAAAGCCTGAATACAGGGTAAATACCCGCAACATCGGCGGTTGGACAGGATACATTCAAGAATACCAAAAGACCGGGACAGTTAACCAGAGGGAACATGCCACATTCCTGAATATGTGGTTGGAAAAATTCATCTTCTGTGGTCGATCAGTAGGACCAACCAACGCCTTCCTCCCTGCAGCTGAACTTTTGGCTAATGGCGTAAGGTTTCCTCTTGGCCGATACCTTCTGAGCTCCACTTATCATCTTCTTCATCAAGTGTCTCAGAAACTTTTGCTCGGCGAACCCATCGGCAATCTAGGAGGCCCGTGGTGGTTTATCAACATGTGGCTGAATGCCCATATGCACAAACGTTTGCAATGGGACTTTTTTGCTCAACAATTCCCACGAGAAATTGCTGAAGACTATGTGCTTGGGGATGATGAATCGGCAACACGCTCACCCCTCAATTTTGGTGAAGCCATAATTGTCCTTCCTGGAACAGAAGCCAACGAAGACCAAATCGGCAGATTCTTTCAAAGCTTCTACAATGGTCTTTCTCGTGATCATAGGGCCTGGGTGCCTTATATTGACGAAGACAACAGATTCCCCCTTCTTTTCAACTTTGCCGATAACACTCTGAATCAAGATAATGAGCTCATGATGGCTATCATTACTCCCAGGGCAATTCTAGTAAACACATTCGGCAGCAGGAAAAACACCAACATTACTTATGAATTTTACAACCCATCGGCAGTATCCCGCCAATTGGCTTTTGGGCAATTGCCAATCAAACTCTGCTTTGCCGATGTGATCAAACCCAGGGAAACAATCACCTGCGGAACAGATTGGAACAAGGTAGTACAACTCTCCCCCGATGCCGATACTACAGATGTTGATATATCCACCTGGACACCAATATCTTTCATCACCGAGTCATATAAGCAATGGTGGCAAGAGTGGAAAGAACAATTGTTCGCAACTTCTGCTCACACATATCGGCACATGATCGACCCTGAATACGCCATCCCTGACGACGCGGTAAGTTTCCTTTAACTCCCTTCTGCTTTTCCCTTCATATATCAGTAACCGATTCTCTTGTAACAGGTTAACAACCCAGCACCATCGGTGAGCAAAAGTGGGAAACCCTTCAATCTCCGGCCTATTTTCCCAACATCGCTGATCGGCTACAACGCTCCCACCTTAGCCGCTTTGACCCACCAGAAGATTCGTACCAAGACCATCACTTCCAAGTCCAAATTGGCTACATCCAGGGCTACTCCATCGGCTGCTGCTACAACCTTGGTCAAAGCATTTAAGGTAACAACCTCGTTTATTTTTACTTATGCCGATCACAAACTGTATTAACCTTAATCATCAGGGGGTAAGAGCTACTACTGGATCGTCATCGGCAATTCCGCCGATATCAAGCACCACTTCCTTCGATGAACCTTCAGAGGTAGCTTCTTGACTTTACATTTTACTTGTTAAATATCATCTCTTATACTTGTTTTGCAGCAACAATTGGGTACATCGGCAAACGTACCAGATGTCCAAGCTTCACAACCAACAAGTGTCGATGCCCCCCAGCCCATCGTTGCCGATGCCCAAGCAAAACGCAAAGCTTCAACAGATACTGAAGCACAGCCAAAACGACAAAGGTCTATGCCGATCCCTACATCTGCCCCAATGTCATCGGCCGTCATACCTCAAGAGCCCACCATCGATGAAGTCACAGAGGATATCCCATCGGCAAGCTCAGCCGATCCCCCACACGACATACTCCAGGTTGCTTCCTCCAGTCAAGCACAAGAAATTGCCTTGAAACAGGTAAACCGATCAGCCTAGTTGATTTACAATACTCATACTTACCCCTAACTGATCTCCCTCTCTCTCTCTCAGGAACAAGACTCCCCGAACAGCCTATTTTCCTTTGCCATTGATATTTCTGACGACGATGGAGAGGAGACAAGTTCTTCCCTTGCACTGGGAACAATATCGGCAGAGACTAAATCCAAGTTGGAAACCCTCCTGAACTTGCTACAACAAGGTACCGCCCAACTGGTAGATGACTCGGACCCCGCAAAGGCAATATTCAAAACAATTCGGGGCCAGGTCCCTGCCGATGTTGAAGAAGTACTCTTCCCAGCAGCTCACCTGGAAAGCCGCCAACTGCAATATCAACGGGCCGCTCAGCGCATTGCCGATAGAGCAGCTCAGGCTCAACTCAAAGAAGAGATGCTACAACTGAAACAGATTGCCGATGAGAAGCACAAGGGCATCGGCAACTTGCAGACTTCGGGCGCTGAACTTAAGCAGAAAATCTTAGATTTATCAGCAAGGAAGATGGCTCTATTGGCTGAACTGAAAGAAGTTGAGGCAGCCTTAACTCATGCCCAACAAGAAGAAAGCCAGCTACCCGATGCCATCAAGACCCTTCAGCAAGAAAGAGATATCCAAGCTCGCAAAGCTTTAGCCATGAAGAAAAAACTCAAGCCTGTGGAGGGTACCGCCGATGACGATATCAAGGAAATGGAGGAAGCCGACCAGATTCGCCTGCGTGCGATATTAGCTATCCAATCCTTGTTGAACGTGTAATCTTATTTATTGTATCGGCACTTTATACTTTTATGCATCTATCCAGATACTAGGGTAATATTTCTTTAAATATTTTCCATTTATCGCTCTGGGAAACACAACCCCTTCGAGGGTTTCTAAAATATATGCATTACCAGGAACAGACTGATTTATCCGATATGGACCTTCCCAATTAGGAGACCACTTTCCAAACTTTGAACTCTTAGTCCCAATCGGTAAAATCAATTTCCAGACCAGATCTCCATCGGCAAACTCTTTTACTTTCACCTTCTTGTTATACCATCTAGCTACTCTTTTCTTATTTTCTTCGATACTAACTAAAGCCCTTAACCGATGACCCGCCACATCTTCCAACTCATCCTTCATAAGAGTATTATAATCATCGGCTGTCAGCTGATCTTGAGAACGTATTCGTCTAGAGCCAACCTTAATTTCCCAAGGCAATACTGCATCGTGTCCATATACTAACTGATAAGGCGTTACTTTGGTTGCACCATGACATAACATCCGATATGACCACAAGGCTTCATTTAATACTGTATGCCACCTCCTAGGATTTTCTTCAATTTTGCGCTTAATGAGTTTGATGATCCCTTTGTTAGAAGCCTCAGCTTGACCATTAGCTTGAGCATAATATGGAGAAGAATTTAAAATTTTAATTCCCATACCTACAGCAAACTCATCAAATTCTCCTGATGTAAACATAGTGCCCTGATCGGTAGTGATAGTCTGAGGAATACCAAATCGGTAAACAATATGCTCTTTCACAAAATCAATCATATTGACCGATGTCACCTTTTTTAAAGGAATTGCCTCAACCCACTTTGTAAAATAATCGGTAGCAACCAGGATAAATTTATGTCCTTTACTCGATGGCGGATAAATCTGACCAATGAGATCAATAGCCCATCCCCGGAACGGCCACGGTTTGATTATAGGATTCATAGCCGATGCAGGCGCTCTTTGAATATTACCAAACTTTTGACACCCCTGGCATCCTTTAAAATACTTAAAACAATCTTCAAGAATAGTCGGCCAATAGTATCCATTCCTTCTGATCATCCATTTCATCTTGAAAGCCGATTGATGTGCCCCACATACTCCTTCATGAATTTCACCCATCAAGCTTTTCGATTCATCATTGCTAACACATCTAAGTAAAACTCCATCTATAGTTCGATAATATAATTCATCATCGAGGAGCACATATTTGGTAGCTTGGAACCTTATACGTCTCTCAACCTTTCTGTGTGGATCCTTTAAATAATCGACAATCTCTTTCCTCCAGTCATCGGTATCAACTGCCGATGTTAGCACTTCCTGAATAGGCTGATACCCTGAAGCATGCTGAGCTAGTTGATTAGCTTCCTCGTTATGCAATCGAGAGATATGTTCAAGACGAAAACCTCTAAATCCTTTCAACAATTGCAAACATCTTTCATAATACGAAATCAAAGCTTCACTTCGGCATTCATAACTTCCAGTCAATTGATTTATAACTAGCATAGAATCACCAAAGATTTCAACAACATCGGCACGTATCCCCTTCAGCAATTCTAACCCTTTTATCAAGGCTTGATATTCAGCTTGATTGTTTGTTGCTGTAGCAACAATCGGCAATGAAAACTCATACTTCCTCCCTAGAGGTGAAATTAACACAATGCCGATACCTGCTCCTTCACCACATGTGGACCCATCGAAGAAAAGTGTCCAGGGAGCAATCCCCAGAAAGTCCACGGTATTACAATGCTGAGTGACAAAATCAGCCATCACTTGCCCTTTAACTGCCTTAGTTGATTCGTAACGTAGTTCAAATTCTGATAATGCCAAAATCCATTTGCCGATTCTACCACTTAACATCGGCATCGACAGCATATACTTGACCACATCGTCTTTGCATATGACCGTACATTCGGCAGCTAACAAATAATGCCTTAATTTGACACAAGAAAAGTATAAACACAGACACAATTTTTCGATGGCCGAATACCTCGTCTCAGCATCCACTAACCTTCTGCTCAAATAATAAATAACACGTTCTTTCCCTTCAAATTCTTGAATAAGAGCTGAACCGATAACTGCATCATCAGTTGACAAATATAACCTGAAAGGCTTCCCATGTTGAGGTGGAACTAACACTGGAGGATTTGATAAATATTTCTTAATTTCATCAAGGGCTAATTGCTGTTCAACTCCCCATACGAATTCCTGATCAGCTTTTAATTTAAGTAGTGGACTGAAAGCCTTGATCTTACCCGACAGATTAGATATGAATCTTCTAATGAAATTAATCTTACCGATCAAAGATTGCAATTCAGTCTTATTAGCAGGAGCAATCACCTTGTTAATTGCATCAATAGACTTCCTACTGATTTCAATGCCTCGCTGATGCACCATAAAACCCAAGAATTGTCCTGCCGATACACCAAATGCACATTTATTAGGATTCATCTTCAATCCATGCTTCCTTGTGCACTCCAGTATCTTTCGCAGATCGGCTAAATGCGCTGTGATATCTCCAGACTTAATCACTACATCATCAATGTAGATCTCCACTAATGTGCCGATGTATTCATGAAAAATAAAGTTCATAGCTCTTTGATAAGTAGCACCGGCATTTTTCAAACCAAACGTCATGACTATCCACTCGAATAACCCCACATGACCTGGACATCTGAAAGCAGTCTTGGGAATATCTTCCTCAGCCATGAATATTTGATTGTAACCTGCATTACCATCCATGAAGCTGATAATTTGATGTCCAGCCGCAGCATCAATCAACAAATCAGCAATCGGCATTGGATAGCCATCCATTGGTGTGGCTTTGTTGAGATTCCTGAAATCAATACAAACACGAAGTTTTCCATTTTTCTTATAAACAGGAACCACATTAGAGATCCACTCTGCGTATCGACATTGCCGAATAAACTTTGCTTCAATTAATTTAGTTATTTCGGCCTTAATGTCAGGAAGTACATTAGGGTTGCATCGGCGCGCTGGCTGCTGATGTGGCCGAAATCCAGATTTGATAGGTAACCGATGTTCAACTATCGATCGGTCTAATCCAGGCATCTCAGTATAATCCCAAGCAAAACAATCTTTATATTCTTTTAACAAATCTGTTACTCGCTGCTTACACTTGGAATCTAACTTAGCACTAATAAAAGTAGGTCTTGACCTATCACCATCACCAATATCTACTTCTACTAAATCATCTGCCGATGTGAACCCTTGACCTAATTTTCCGTCATCGGCAAACCTATCCATTAAAACTCCTCTTCAGAACCGACTGCTTGGATCGGTGGAATTTCATAATCAGCAACTCTAAGGAACTCTTTTTCCCAAGCTTCTCCTGATATGCATTTAGTTCGCTCATAAGTATCTGATTCTGCCGATGCGATGATATAAGAAGAATCACCAGGGACGACCTCAATCTTATCCCCAATCCACTGTACGAGGCATTGATGCATTGTAGAAGGAACACAACAATTAGCATGAATCCAATCCCTCCCTAGAAGCAGATTATATGCACCCTTGCCGTTGATAACAAAGAACGTTGTTGGCAAGGTTTTGCTGCCGATGGTTAATTCCACGCACACTGCCCCTTTAGCCGGCGACACATTGCCTTCAAAATCTTTCAACATCATATCGGTTTTGGTCAAGTCTTGATCCCCCTTACCAAGTTTCCGATACATCACATAAGGCATAATATTAATCGCAGCCCCTCCATCAATAAGTACCTTAGACACAGGCTGCCCATCAACTCTGCCCTTCACAAACAAAGCCTTAAGATGCTGTCTCTCGTCATCGGTAGGTTTCTCGAAAACAGCCATCATTGGATCTAGTGTTAACTGAGCTACTTGATCAGAGAGAACAACTTCTTCCTCATTATCAGATAGTGCCAAAAACTCTATCGGCAACATGAATACCATATTAACATCTGCCGATGGACCCTTATTTTTGTGTTTTACCTGCCACTGCTGACGACCAGGCTTTTCATTGGAGGAATTTTCCTCTTGGTATAAATCCTCCTGACGCTCACGTTGCATCCTCCTCCTCTGCGTCTTTGTCAGACCCTCTGGGCACCATCGAGGAAACTTGGTTTTCCAAACCGGCTGATAACAAGTCCTAGTTGATTCTACACGACGTATATTAGGGTCCCTGTAGAATATTTCCTCATCGGGAACTCTTGCGTTTGCCATCTCCTCAAGCTCCTCTTGATTCCTTGGAAAATATCCAGCGCGTTTACCAAGCCTCTCATGTACACTAAGTCTGCCCCCCAGCCGATCATGCACTGATGCTCTGCCTCTGATCGGCTCATTGACAGACGAACCCTGATTACCAAGTTGAAACCTCCTTCCTGAGCGATTGACTCCGTAATAACCATTACACTCAGGGCAATTTTCAACAGTTGGCAATTTAATACCTTCTTCCCAGCAATGGATGAAAAACGGACATCTCCAATGATCTTTATGTCGATTCCATTCCTCCCGACGTCTCACTTCTTGCTGTTGTCGATATCGGTCATTACGTTGACGCCAACCCTCCTGCTGCCTCCGATGAGTAATCACAATGCCAGATCGAGGAGGATTTTTGGAACTACTGCTTTCTCCTAGCAAACCCTTACTTTTTGCATCATCGGTAGTTATCCGATGTTGGGGGTCCACTGACGCGTTTTTCTCAGCAGCCTCTGACGTCAAAACCTTGGTCTTTCCTTTGGCATCCAACATATTTGCTGGAAAAGGGTGTTGATCAATTTTCATCGGCTTCTGGGCTTTGGAAGTACCAAACTTAATCCTCCCAGATTCAATAGCCGATTGTAACTGTTGCCTGAATACCTTGCACTCATTTGTACTGTGTGAAGTTGCATTGTGCCATTTGCAGTACAAGATCTTCTTCAACTCTTCTGCCGATGGGATCACATGATTAGGTGACAGCTTAATTTGGCCCTCTTGAAGCAAAAGATCAAATATTTTATCGGCCTTGGTGATATCAAAGGTAAACTTTTCTGGCTCTTTTTGACCAAAGGGACATGATATTGGCTTTTTATTCTTAACCCACTCAGCTAAGCCGATAACTGGTTCTTCATCAGAGTCAGAATCTCCTACTTCTTCAACAAATGATACCTTTTTACTCCAATTCTTTTTAGGTTCAAAAACCCTAGTATCTTGATCAGAGATCCTTTGCACAAGATGACTGAGGCTTTCAAACTCCTGAGAAGCATATCTGTCTTTAAGATGTGGCAATAACCCTTGGAAAGCCAGATCGGCAAGCTGCCGATCATCCAACACCAGGCTGTAGCACTTATTTTTTACATCTCGTAGCCTTTGCACAAAGCTCTCTACCGATTCATTATTACGCTGTCTCAATTTTACTAAATCGGTAAGCTTCTTTTCATGGATTCCAGCAAAGAAATACTTATGGAATTGTTTTTCTAGATCAACCCAAGTAATAATAGAATTTGGTGGCAATGAAATGAACCATGTAAATGCTGATCCAGACAAAGATGATGAAAATAATCGAACTCTTAATTCATCTCTGTTAGCTGCTTCTCCACATTGAATAATGAAGCGATTGACATGTTCCATTGTTGATGTATCATCTTGCCCAGAGAATTTAGTGAAATCCGGTACCTTGTACCGATTTGGGAGAGGAATTAAATCGTATGCAGGAGGGTATGGAGTCCGATAAGAATAAGTATTGACCTTGGGCTTTATCCCAAACTGATCCTTCATAATTTCTGCTATCTTATCGGCCCAAAAAGCATCAGCCTCCTGCTGACGAACCGGTTGAATTTCTACAGGTGCCTGCTGACATCCCTCCACATATCTTTGTGGCCCACGATCTCCAGCAATCGGCATATTTGCCGTTACTTGTGGTCCATTAGCCTGTTGGAAAGGATTCATCGGCTGGGCTGCCGATGCTTGATTCTGGAAACCAGCTTGCATATGACCTTGTTGAATCCCTGCAACCTGCTGATTTCGCTGAACTGTATGTTGAACAGGTAACTGTCCTGACCAATCATTATTAGAACTCATCGGTACAAAACTTACCGATGGCTGGTAATTTGCTGATATTGTTGGATAATTAAAACCGGTTTGAGGCATGAACTGAACCCCAGTTTGACTCATAGCAGGGACTTTCTGCTGCATCGGCAGTAAGCTCGCCGATGGACTTGAATTGAATGTTTGAACCATAGGTATCTGGAAACCTCCTGAAGTTGGTTGCACAGAAGTAGTTGCGGCATATTGAGGCACTTGAGCCATCGGCGAAACGGCCGATGGTATAGGCGCTCTCCCTACTGCATCAAACACCTGAGGTAATCTAGGATTGAAAGCAGATGACTCTGGAGGCATGCCATATCCCCACCAATTAGTAGGAATCTGGCTATTCTGAGACACAGGGCCTGACATAGCTGATGCCGATAGATCTGTATTAAGCTGAACTCGCCCTCCTGGTAATACCTGTTCTGATTGTATTGGTGTAGATTGAACATTAGGTGAGCCCGCCAATACTGGAGGGGAAGTAACTTCTGTACCCACAACGGCCGAAGGAGCCGATGGAGTTTTGACAGATGCTGGCTCTGGTTGATGATAGGCAGGCCCAACATAATGTGGTGCCGCTTGTCCTTCTTTGAGAGTTCGAACCACAGCATTATGAATAGTATTGGACAACACACTGGAGTGATTAATCAAAGCATGATTTACTGCAGAATTAACCATCTCTTGAAGTTTACCAGGATTGGAGTCAAAGGTAACCTGCCGAGGCAACGGCAAATCTTGCTTCTGGATGACTTGTCCACTCTTGTTCAAGCTAAATGATCTCAGACAAAGCTGCTTGTATTCTTCTACAGCCTTTTCCATAGCCTGCCTCTGTTCTTCCTTGAGATCTTCTTCTGATACTGCGATAATGTTCCCTGAATCGATCTCGGAATTGAACATATTGATTGATTGGTCCCACCGAGCGTGCCAAAAGATGTGTTGATGCAAAAGTGGATCTGCAAACACAAAGGGCTAATACCCGAATCGATATCCAAAGCGTGCCAGTCGATTTGACCTGTTAATCGACAAGGATGAAGATACGAACACTTTAGTCCTGACAACAGCGATACGCCCGGAAGTCACGGCCAAGAGGTGCTCACGCGGAACTCGAGAATCGCCGAAGGTCGCACTGAGACGATGCAGCTCGCCGATTCAATGAGAACTCGTAAAAAAGAAAAAGTATGCAAATTGACGAAGTCGCCGAAAAGTAAGTAGATGCAAATAGGAGTAAAAGTTGGTTTTGATGTTGATTCATATCCCTCTTACATTGCCCCTTACTCCATATTTATACCCTGATCTAAAGAGACACAACCAAACACAACTAGGACACCAATCCCATATCTAAGGAAACACGTGACTCTTACATGAATCATACTCTAACTAATATAGAAAAGGAAATCAACTTCTATCTATTTCCCTGTCCGCCTCAATTACGATGGAAACCTCACTGTCCTCCTTCCCATCGGCATACTCCCTATTTCATCGGCAGTAGTCTTCAAGCCTTCCTTCATCGGCATATTCCCTGTTTCATCGGCAGTAGTCTTCAAGCCTTCCTTCATCGGCATATTCCCTGTTTCATCGGCAGTAGTCTTCCAGCCTTCCTTCATCGGCATATTCCCTGTTTCATCGGCAGTAGTCTTCCAGCCTCCCTTAATCGGCATTGACAACAACACCTCCAACCTCATCGGCAACGTCCGAGTCCAAATCAACTTCTCCATCGACCATCACCAGCTATCGGCAACCATCTTTACAAGCTGGCTTTCATCGGTTATCAAAGTATTCAATAACTTTCCCCTTGCCGATTAGTCCACTCCGATTATTTTGACACGTGCAAAAAACGGTGTCAACACAGCTAAAACACTAGGGAGCCTAAATTTTATTCTTATTATTATTGTTATTATTTTTTTTTATTAGTTCACCCAATTTTTTTTATATTTTAGCATAACTCAAACAAGGCCAAGATAAAGTTGGAGTTCATCCCTGGCCTTGGTTTATCTCCATCATGGATTACTTTCATTGTTTATGAAAATAGTAACTCAAAGTTCATAAACCAAGATTAAACACCATGTCTAATTTTGATTAAAGAAGGCCATTTTAACCTAAGCACCATGCTTAATTTAAAAAGACCTATGAATGCACCATATGAATGCACCCAAACTAGAGCATATGATATAAACAAGGGAAGCATGAATTTGTATGAGCAAGTTTGAATTTCCATGGAGACAAAATTGAGTAAAGGTGTTGGTGAACATCGAGTTACCTTTGCTTCCTGAGTGTTCTTACCGGCAGTGTAAGTGGATAAAAACTCTGATGCTGCTGCAGTGGTTGCATGATCATGCATGGTTGCCGATGACTCCTCTGCACTGAAGCAGAGGAAGGCATACCATATCGACTCTGGCTAGCAACAAGGCTAGGACACACACACAATTAGTGTGTAGGGACCATGAGCCTTGGTGGTAGTAGCAAAGGCTTAGAAGAGAAGAACCCTTCTTGCTTGTATGTGGGCGGAAGCAATACCAGATGGAGTCAGGCGGGACATTGGCGTTTATGGTGGCCATGTGGGGCTAACTTGCTCCTTCTCTCTCTTCTCCCTTTTTTTATATATATGTATCATATATTTTTTCTCTTTTTTCAGCTTTTCTCTTTTCTCTCTTAACAATGCAGAGCTAACATCACTTTTTTAACCAGGATGGCCTTTGGGGTGTATGGAATCTTGTAGTGAGACTCTGAAAGGTCCCTATGTGGTTTTGATAATTGAGTGACAACCTAGGTGGACTAATTGTGTTTATGTGAGATACACAGGTGATTAGTCCACAGGTACATGTGTGTGAGCAACGTATGCCATGAAGGTGGAAATGGCTCAGAGATGTTGCAAAGCTCACACATGTGATGATGAAGGAGCTCATTGCACATGAGACATGACATTGAGTCATGTGATCAAGGTGGAGAAGATCAAGACATGACTTGGCTTGATGGACCAGTTGCAAGCGTGAAGGGCAAGTTGGAGGCTTTGGAGCGATGGACCGCGTAGCGGTGAAGCTTGAGCAAGACTTGGCGCCGATGGACGAAGGCAATAGTGAAAAGCAAGTGAAGTCATGATCGATGAACCAATATGATCACATGATGATATGAAGTGAATCATATCATTGTTGATCGAGTTGGTGCATGTGTTGCATCGACATTGGAGGAGATGGAATGGAATGCGCAAGGCAAAGGTATAACCTAGGGCATTTCATTTCACCGATCATAGGTGTGTAGAGAAGTTGATGACCGGCTTTAGGATAGATGGTCGTACTATCAAGAGGGGCAAACTTGTTTGCATATCGGTCATCTAGTGCCACTTGAGTGATCTAACTTTGCATCATCGCTAGGATTAAGTGGCGTGGCAAGTTGAGTGGCTCATCCTTTGGAAAATGTTTGTGAAAAGCTAACACACATACACATGGTGGTGTACACTTGGTGGTGTTGGCACATTTGCAAAGGAGAAGAAGTTGGTGAAGAAAAGGAGTTGAATGCGCTGGTCACGGGGTGACCGGACACGTCCGACATGAGGACCGGACGCGTCCGGTATTCCTGACGTGACCGGACGCATCCGATATCGATACTGGACGCGTTCGGTATTCTAGCCAGGCGCGGGCAGAGTTGCCAAAGTGACTGGACTCTGGCTCAGTGGAGTGACTAGACGCTAACGAGTTACTGTTCAGCATCAGGTCAAAGTGATATAGCCCAAAGCAGGATTGCAGATAGCAATCGGACTCAGCATCCGGACGTAGCGACCGAACGCGTTCGGTCACCATGTGTCCCATGTGAACCAGCAAGTCTCAGGTTTCGACGCTATAATTGATCGGATGCTGGGAGCGTCCGGTCCGGTGTGACCGGATGCGTTCGGTCGGCCCAGAGCGGCTCTAGGAGCTCTCTGGACTTGACTAGACGCTGCATCTCCCACGTCCGGTCGTTTTCTAACAGTGCGTTCGATCACATGGTATCACTGTGCGTAGAGATAGCCGTTGGGAGCCAATGGCTAAACAATTTGAAAGGGACACGTGGAGGTCTAGCTATGACCAGATGCTGCGACCGGACTCAGCGACCAGACGTGTCTGGTCGCCCCACTTGACACGTCCAGTGCACACGACCTGCGCGTCCGGTCATCCCAAAAAACACCCAATGAAGGTGTAACGACTATTTTAGCTCATGGGGCTATAAATAGAAGTGGTGGTCAGTCTTTGGCCAAAAAAAGCTTGGGAGAGCTGAGCACACTAGATCCTTGGTGGCTTATGTGGTAGTGCTTGGGGGCCCTCTAACTCACTCTAGCTTGATAGTGTTCATCTGATTGAGTGAGTGAGCGATTCTAGTGCAATTGCATCGTGAGGTTGTATCGAGTGGCACTAGGTGATCAAGTTGCAAGCTGATGGTGTTTGTTACTCTTGGAGGTTGCCACCTTCTAGATGGCTTGGTGGTGGTCTCCGTCAAAGTCCGCAAGAAGCTTGTGCGGTGCTCCAAAGAAGAGCTTTGTGAGGGGCATTCTGCTCGCCCTGCGGGAGCCACGAAGAGCAACTCTAGTAAAGCGAGATGCGAAGGGCGACAAGTGGTCCGGCTGGGTCAAGTGCTAGAGCTTGTGGTAAGCACTCCACATGGGAGAGTGTCACTTGCGGGTCACCACTAGCAAGAGGACTGGCAGCAACCTTGGAGCTTGTCTCAATGGGGACTAGCGTGTTGGCAAGCACGTGAACCTCGGGAAAAAATCATCGTGTCATCCATGTATTCCCGTTGGTTTGCATCCTCATTACACAAGCTTGTCATTACTTTCATATATATTGTGCTTGTGTAGTTGCTTTTGTAATTAGTTAGCTTGTGTAGCTCACTAAGTACCTTCTTGCTTATGTAGCATAGAAGTAGCTCCCTTACGTGGCTAATTTGGTTTGTGTAACCTTGTTAGTCACATTGCTTAGTTTATATAGCTAAGTATTTGCGCTCTCTAATTTGACATTGGTTGCCTTGTTATTGAGCATTGCTAGTGAGCTTAGGTGGCTTTATGCTTTTGCTTACTAGCATGAGTAGGAGCTCCCTCATTGCTTGAAGTACTAGTGGCATAGGTTTGTGTGACCTTGCTTCTAGAATTGGTTAGGTGAGCTCTAGCTAGCCCAGCACCTTTGTTGCTTAATTAGGATCTTTGCAAGGTGCTAGAGAACATAGATAGATGGGTGTAGTCTTGGCTAAACCGATAGTTTTAATTCCGCACTTGTTTCGGTTAGCCGACGCGATTAAGTTTTAGAAAGGACTATTCACCCCCCCTCTAGTCCACCATCTCGACCCTACAATTGGTATTAGAGCTAGGTCTCTCATTTGTGATCTTCACTGACCCAAGAGGATGGCGACTTATGGGCTAGATGTTGATTGTCCACACATTTTTATGGCACACACTTTGCACGGTGGAAAAATTGGATGATATGTAATTTTAAGTTTATTTGCCCTCAAATGTGGTGGATGGTAGATGTAGGCTTTTCTCATGTGTTGGATGAAGATAATCTAACTCAAGCACAAGAGAAATGCCTAGATCTCGACATCCAAGCTGCTAATCATGTATAGATCTTTGCTTGATAACATCTTTGGAGAGATCATAGACATGAAGACCGCCCATGAGATATGGAGTTATCTCAATGAGAAATATGGGACGGTTTCTGACGATGAGGATGAGCCCAAGAAGGAGGCAAATGAGGATGTTGAGCATAGCCACAATTTGGTAATTGTGGAAGATTGCTCCACCTCATGGTCAAGTGATGAAGATGATGATCATACCACAAGATCACTTGACAAGATTGATGATGATGCCACAAGTGATGCCAATGATGATGCTAATGATAAGATGGATCATGCTCGGGCTATGAGAGTGATGTTTCTTCAAGCTCTCCAACTACATCACATTGCTTCATGTCACAAGGTGACACTAAGGTATCTAATGCAAATGTGATTGATCATGATTCATATGAGGAGCTTCTAGATAGATATGGTTGCATGATCAAAGCTTTAGAAAAAGAGATGGCTAAAATCGAGAAATTGAAAAATGAAAACTCTTTTCTAAAGAACACATGTGAACAACAAAAGCATCTACTTTATGTTACTACTTGTTCACATGATGAGCTAAAATTGGCTCATGAGGAACTTAGTGTTGCTCATGATAACTTGGTACAAGACCATGCTTTTCTCACTAAGGAGATTTCCAATGGAAAAACTAAAACTAGTGAGAGCTCATCACATGGGTCAATTGATCAATCACATATTGTTGCTAGCCCTTGTGATGTAGGCAAGAAGCATGTATCCACCTCTTGTGATGATTTGTTAGAAATGCCATGTTCTTCACAAATAGATGCTTGTTCTACTTCTATGCCTTGTGAGACTAACCTTTTCAAGGAGAACAATGAACTCAAAAATAAAGTGAAGAATTTGAGCAACAAGTTAGAGAGGTGCTACAACTCAAAAGTCACCTTTGAGCACATGTTAAAGACTCAAAGAAGCTATGGTGACATGAGTGGCATTGACTTCAACAAGAGCAAGATCAAGGGGAAGAGATGGGGTAAGAGAAGATATGAAAGAGAGATGAAGAAGCAAGAACAAGAGAAGCTCTCTCATTTCATGTGCTTCAAGTGCCATGAAGTGGGACATCTTGCAAATGGTTGCCCCAATGAAGAAAAGCTCAAGTTGAAGAAAGAAGAAGAGAGGCTAAGGCATGTTAAGTGCTTCAAGTGCCGCACATGGGGTCATCTCACCTCTATGTGCCCAACCAAGCAATTGGTGAAGCAATAAGTAAAGCCTCAATCAAAGCCACAAGTTGAGCAAGAAAAGACACCCCAAGAGAAAATAAAGATCAACCATGATGGTAGTGATTTGATGATAAAGAAGAAGAAAACTAGAAGGGGTGAAAAAGCAAGAGAAAGAGCAATGCGTCCAAGGATGAATCAAGATGCAAAGCAAATGAGCAAGAACAAAGAAGAGAAAATGGAGAAGATTGCTCACATGAGATGCTATAGTTGTGACACATTGGGCCACCTAGCTTCGGATTGTCCAAACAAGCTTGAGAAGAAGGCTCAAGTAAACAAGGAGAAGCAAGGCAATGAGAATCACAACATGAGCAAGAAAGAAAAGGCTCAAGCAAAGATAAAGTGCTACTCATGCCGGGAAAGGGGACACATGGCACATTCATGTCCCCTAGGTAACACTCCTAAACCTATTTCAATTGATGATTATTCTATTCTTAGGAAGGATGATAATGATACCTCTATGGTTGCTATTGCAAAATATCCCACTACTCATACTAAGGCTAAGCCTAAGTATGTTGCTCCTAACTTGAGAGGACCCAAACTTGTTTGGGTACCATCAAAAGTTGATGATTGATTGTAGGTACCATCGGCATTGGAGGCTCGATTCAATTGATTTCATATTTATCATCATATGTTGAATCAAGATATGAAGCCTAGTGCACATCCAAACCCAATGTCATGATAATTGAGTGAAGTCCAAATGTGCTACATCATACAAGTGCTATAATTCAAGTTGTTGGTGATTCATTGGATATATTTGATGGCTTGCAAATAATTGAGTTAAAGCTTGCTAGTTGGATGATCATGAGCTAACCAAGGTATATCTCTTGTTGATCATTTTATTTGGGTGCATGAGATGATTGAATTGGATAAATATGCAATGTTGCTTGCTATAAGATGATTGAATGGATAATTGCTTAGTAATCAAGTTTGGATTGATTTGCGTTGGATAAATTCATGAGATGACTTTTAGTGAGTGGATTGAATGGATATATGTCTTGTGGAAGTATTCAAACAAGTTAGTTTCAAGTTTGATTTATATTTGATGAAGTATAGCTCAATAGTTGAAATCTGTCCTATATTACAAAATCTGAGCTAGCTGTGATCTTAGCCATGTTTGAGTGATCAAAACTTATTGGATTGGCATAAAAATTGGTGAACATGCTCTAGACTTATGGTATAAGATTCTGTACAAATTTTGTGAGAATTGAATAAGAGATGCTTTGGTTGTGGAGGGGATCTTTTCAGCTATAGTGCTGCAGTTTTCAGCATGTAACAGTGGTAGAAGAATTGAAATCTGGTAGCAATCTAGACGTCAAATTAAGCTCAAATTTTTACAGATGCTATATAACTTAGTGAAGCACATCTCCACCAAATTTCATTGTATTTTGATTTGTCCTTTGGGATATATGCATTTTTCTTTGAAGAGTACAGAATGTGACAGAAAAGTGAGAATTATTGGATTTGTTTGGAGTCACTTTGATTGAAAGGTCCTCAAGTTGAATCATGTTTATAAGTGATTGAGACACCTAAGTTTGATTTTGAGATGATCTTGAAGCATGATAAGCAAAGAGTACAAGGCCATTTGATTGTGGAGTGTACTTTGCACACATTTGGTACTCAAGATGAAGATCAAGATCAAACTTAAGATGAAGATGGAGTTTAAGTTCTAGTGACTATTAGAAATCATTTGGTAGAAAGGAAAGGACTTAAAGAAGGAATCATGGTTACTCATCAAGTTAAGTCCATCACTTGGATCAATTAATCAAGTTATTTCAAGTGAGTGTCAAGAATGGTTCTTGAAGAGAGGTCACTTCTCCCTAAGTGTAGGGGCTTGCCGCCTATGTGTAGGTAAACCAAGCATGGTACTTGGAAGGCAAACATGGAAGTGGTGATCCGAGGAACATTTGAGATGCTTAGTTGAAGCAATCAAAAGAGTTGATCAAGAAAAGAAAGCAACACCCAAAAAAGAGAGCTAATCATGATATTTCAAGTGGTATTCTCACATTAATGCTCTCATGCAAGCATTGATCAAAAGATGAAGCAAGTCAACCACAACAAGAAAGTGCACTTGATCATAAGTGGTATTCATTTCATATGGGTGAAGAATGGAATTCAAAATGGTATCTATTGGTCTTCACCAAGCTTATAATTAGACTTCACATTGCTATTGGAGTAATGAATTGGAATCTATGTGACTATCCTCTGCTCCAACATAGCAAAGGTATCATTGTAATGTGCATGATCATTTCATCCCTTACTAGTATGCAGTTAGTGCATATAGTACATGCTTCATAGGATCATGCATAACAAATGAAATGTTTAAATTCATAGCCTACCACTATTGCTTGGAATGATTAGTTGATCTAGTGGTTAGTATATGAATTTGTTCATGAGCTAGTGAACCCAAGTACTTGATTTAATCTGGATTGCCAACAAGTGACAAGTACAACCTCGATAAGATAACCTCAAAATGAGTGTGAAGAAGCTTAGAGAGGGTTCAAACTGGACTTGGAAGCTTAGGTAAATCAATTTAGTTCAAGTCAATCATAGAAGCTCATGATAATGATAAGAGTACAAGCACAAGACAACAATGCAATGTATATCTAGTTTGTTTGTTTCAAGAAGTATCTAGACTTACGTATTTTATCAAGAATTCACAAGTGATGTCTAGATCAACTCACAAGTGATATCCTATAAGTGGTACTCATGAAGATAGCAAATGTTCAAGAAATGGTCAAAATTGAGAAATCCAACAAGTGGTTCCATACTAGAAAATTCTTTCAAGTGGTATCACATCTACATGTGGTATCAATCATGCAAGACGATGGTTCCACAAGTGATCCTCAACTTTAAGTGATCATCAAAATGAAGAATGCATCCCTCACTTCCAAGAGTTCAAGTTTAGCAAATGAATGACCCATGATATTATATAGGGGGAGGTGTCCCACAAATTGGTATCAAGATCAAAGATCCTATGTGTGGTATCTCAAGAAGCTCTACAAGTGGTGTCATTCCAACAATCAAGTGATGTCCATAAAAAATGCAAGATTAAAGCCTCAACTATCTACCCCAAATGCAAACCTTTGCATCAATGAGAAGCACACCTTTTATGGAAATTGATGACAAAGGGGGAGAGATTGTACAAAGATATGAAAGCTTTGGGAAAGATTGAGACAAAGAAGTAGAGTTTGGACATGGACATAAACAAAGAGGGGGAGCAACATTGAAGGATGTGAAAGGATCAAAACTCTGACAAAGAAGTAGAGTTTGTACATGGACATAAACAAAGAGGGGGGGCAACATTGAAGGATGTGAAAGGATCAAAACTCTTGAACAAGAGAAGCACACAAGTAGGGGGAGCAAGCTCATGAACTTTGATTGGTTGCATTTGATATGTGCATATTCATGTGCTTGCTTGCATTGCATAAGTTTTTAAATTCAATATGCATGCTTGTGTGGTGTATGCTAGTTGTAGAATTTGATTGATGAAATGAAAACTAGTACGCATAGGATGATAGCTAGACACTTGGTTTGCTTTACAAGTAATGCTAGTACCTTGCTTTTAATGTTGATCTCACGAGGTATCTAGTGCTTTTATTTCCAAGTGATATCTAGCTAACCATGGTGCTAAGGATGAACTTAAAGGTGCAACTCTGATTGGTATCACTCTTTAAAGGTTTATTCTATACACCTTAGCATCATTTAGTAGTAGTTACTCTCCCACAATTCCAATCTATGCATATGTGCGAGCTTCAAACCAAACACTCTAGCTCATGTGTAGGGGGAGCTAATACTACCATTTTGGGTGTGTGGTACTTGTCCAAAATCATTTACACATGGTAAAATTGTTTGGGCAAGCAACATGAATCCAAAAGAGCTTAATTTTTATATCTTTGTAGAGTTGTCATCAATTACCAAAAAGGGGGAGATTGAAAGGTCCCTGTGTGGTTTTGGTAATTGAGTGACAACCTAGGTGGACTAATTGTGTTTATGTGAGATACACAGGTGATTAGTCCATAGGTACATGTGTGTGAGCAACATATGCCATGAAGGTGGAAATGGCTCGGAGATGTTGCAAAACTCACACATGTGATGATGAAGGAGCTCATTGCACATGAGACATGACATATGATAGAAACAAGGAAACATCAACGCTCGGGATACAATGCCGCTCATGAA
This sequence comes from Miscanthus floridulus, assembly GCF_019320115.1. Taxonomy (NCBI): domain Eukaryota; kingdom Viridiplantae; phylum Streptophyta; class Magnoliopsida; order Poales; family Poaceae; genus Miscanthus; species Miscanthus floridulus. The sequence continues at coordinate 99,979,609 of NC_089588.1, read as the reverse complement.
CAACCTCCAAGTGGAGTTGTTTGATGTTTGGGGGATTGACTTCATGGGACCATTCCCAAAGTCTGGAGATGCCGAATACATCTTGGTGGCGGTGGACTACATGTCCAAGTGGGTAGAAGCACTACCATGTCGAGCCGCCGACTCTAAAAAGATGTTTCATGAACTGATATTCCCACGGTTTGGAACACCCCCAATGGTCATAAGTGATGAAGGGTCACATTTAATCGACAAGACCTTTCGAAAGTTCCTGGCAGAATATGGAGTCAAGCACAACGTTGCAACTTCATACCATCCCCAAACAATCGGTCAAGCAGAAACATCAAATAAGCAAATCAAGAACATTCTGCAAAAGACCGTGGATGAGATGGGGAAGAAATGGAAGTACATGTTGCTTGATGCACTATGGGCATACCGAACCGCATATAAGATGCCCATAGGCATGACACCATACCAGCTTGTATATGGAAAAATATGCCATCTGCCTGTAGAATTGGAGTTTAGGGCCCATTGGGCAATTAAGAAATGGAACATGGATCTCCACCTAGCTGGCAAGAACCATCAAATGCAACTGTCCGGGCTAGAAGAATGGAGAGAAAAGGCCTATCATAACTCCAAAATTTACAAAGAAAGAACAAAAAGATGGCATGATAAGAGAATCAAACACAAAGAGTTCACACCTGGAGATAAGGTTCTGATGTTCAACTCAAGGGTGAAACTCTTTGGTCATGGACAACTTCGGAGCAAATGGGAAGGGTCATTAAAGGTGATCGAGACCTCATCACATGGTGTCGTCACGCTCCAAGATGATGAAGGTAACGTATTTAAGGTAAATGGCCAACGTCTAAAAGTTTTCCTTAAACCACATAACTTAGAAGAAATTGACTTGATTGATTTTTTGCAATTTAATGATCCAATCTAAAAAATTTCAATCTCACTTTTTCTACACTTGTTTAAACATGTTTATTAAAAAGAACCAAATCTCACACTTAGAGTTAATTTTGAAAGTAACTATGAATACAGCTCTTTGAGATTAGCATGCATAATCTTTATTCCTTACATGTACTTAGTGCTTGTGGGAAAAATATCATATAGGAAAAACATATTGACTAAGTTGTTGTGAAGTGAGATATGGCATTGGCATGTAAATCCAACCTTTTCTAATCAAAGTATTTGGAGAACTTTCTTTTTGATAAAAATGCCAAAATTCATAGCTTCACATACTCCTTAATGGTGAGAAAAATTCCTACCAATGCCAAATATCAAGTTGAAAACCATCCACGTATGCTACTTGTTGTTGTGTTGAGCTTTGTCAAACTTTGTTGACCCGTGTTGAGAAATTTATCATGCTCTTAAAATCAAGATCATGTACACATCACCAAAAAATATGCACTATTCCTACACTGGGAGCAGGCGCAAAAGCATGCCTTCCATCTAGAATCACCCCAAAATGTTCTACTCCTACACCGGGAGTGAACAAAAAACATGTTTGTTAAGTTCCATCAAAATAAATGCTCCAAATCCTTGTTAAATAATTCTCTCAAAGTTTTTTTTACAAAAAGACACATGGGGTTATCAGAAAAAAGGGAAAAGAAAGAAAAGAAAAAAGAAGAAGAAGAAGAAAAAATGATAAAAAAAGAGAGATGAGAATAAAGATAGCCCATGATCTCACAAAAACTTTCCACATTCCAATAGGAGAGAGATATGTTTCAAGGAGCATAATAAAATTTGTTTATCCAACTATCCACTATAGCACCTAGTTTTAAGAACAAAACCAGATACACACCATATGTGAGCCCGGGAAGTCTAATCGTAGCTACAAATAAGGGTAATATCGAAAGACAATGCTCAATATATAACGTACTTAGTATAAAGGATATAACCTTAGACAGCAAATTGAGGAAAGACAACTCCAATCTTCGGGTGAAGACTCTAATTCCACAGGGACAACTGACTGGTTGATCACAAGCCTAATTCCTCCAAACTCTAGCAATCTGGTACCCATCCAGGATTTTTCCAAAGATTTAAAAAGTAAAGCAAGCGTAAGTACATGTCGTTCTCAACAAATATAACATGGGGTTCATGAGACTCAAAAGGCTGACACTGGTTTAACTGCAATTAGCTTTTAATGAGTCATCTTTTAGCAATTGGGTGGCAACAAGTTTATTCACAAGCCCATAAAAACACATGATCAGGTAAACATGAATAATGAATAGCATAAACAATTAACCATTACTGGGCATATTTATCATTAGTATCGTCAGTGTTCATCATCTATTCCGTAAGGGTCCAAGGCCGCTCGTGACCGTGAGCACGGCTGATATACCAGTTTTACACTCTGCAGAGGTTGTACACTTTCATTGTGAGTCGTGATTTACCATTTTGCCCGAGGTGATCAGCCTCATGACCCACTACCTAGGAAGGTCGGTAGGATTCACTATGAAGCCTTTCAAAGGTTAGTCTAACAAGTTAGGGCCATTAGATTCACTTGGCAAACCGATGTAGAGCCCTCCTTCCCGATGGCATAATGACGCGCAGCCTATACACAAGGGGACAGAGGCCGCACTATACCCAATTCGGCAAGCCATTCTTACACCAATAAAGGTAACCACTAATAATCTAGAAAAGGTCCGCATACTGAGCTAAAGGTAGAGCCATGTAGCCCTTACAGTTGTACTATAAGTCCGGGATGTTCGCTTATAGATAAGTCCTTAGGGAGAGGAATCTAGAGCACCATAAAAACAGCCCAATGCTTAAGCCCCCTTGTTCCATGTTGCTAAAAAGCATCTTTTAGTGTTTATAGCATATACCATTAGTCAAGTTATAAGATCATGGCTTTAGTTTGAGCACTAGTATCATACTACCCAATGCAATAGCCCATTGGTAACAAGGAATCCAAGATACCAAATAGCTAGGAAAATTACTATGGTTGCCAAGGTAGACACATGCATAGATGAGATTATTAAAGTGAATAGGACAACAAGGATGATCCCATGCTATACTTGCCTTAAACTCAAATCCTTCTTCAATTGAATTATAACCTCCAAACGACTTCTTCTAGATCACCAACTTCTTTTATATCACCAACGCAAAGCTCATCGACTGAACATGAGCATAAAGCACTGCACAAGCATCCATGCAATCATACACGAAGCAAACAATAGAACTAAATTAGAACAATACACCAAACATATGAAACAACAAGTAAAAAGGTTTTAAAGATGTTCTACACATCGCTACGAACACACAAACACGAAAAGCACGCAAATCGAAACTACGGTTGTAAAGAAACGACTACAGGGTTTTATATTATAAAAGAAAAGAGAAGACTATAAGCTTGATTTATGTTAATTAGGAAAAACAATGTGAGTAGCATTAATTTATATTAAACAAATCATATTTTTACTTAAAAACTAGGTTGAAGGTAATCATATTTTATTTATAAATATTTTGATATCATTTATGCCAATTCAACTTTAACTTACAAATACAAACTGACATGTGAGAACATCTAATCAAATTTGATATGTGTGTTTAGACTTAACATATTATAATGTAGAAACATATTTATGTTAGCAACTAGTCATATTAAAACTTATTTGCAAAAGAGCATTATATATAATTATGTTGCTTTTATTTATAAAAACTAGTTGCATGCATATTAATCAAATTAATATTTAAGCATATATAAAAGTCACTTGACATGAAAAACGACGACACTAGCATGTAGATCACATCGATACGAATCTAATGCTATTGGAACGACTCAAAATGGACTTAAAACGAATGTACAACGATAATATTATGAACTGGTGGTAATTTCGTAATTACCTCGTCTTCATCCTTTGGCCTCCCGTACAGCCACCACACGGCCATGGCAATAGCAGCTGCGTAGGGGTGGGCTCAACTTGTTGCATGAAGGAAAGAATGGTCGGGCTGGGCAGCGGCCATGCACAGCGCGCACGCGCGCAAACCCTTGCGCAAGGCGGCAGCTGGCAGGGCCCGCCCGACAGTGCCAGCGACGGCGCCTGTACCTGAGCAGCACAACACAGAACAGAAAAATAAACGCCGAAGCATCATCAAGCGCAACGAGAAAGAAAAAGAGGAAAAATAACAGATGAAAGCTCACGGAACTTTGATATGGCCATAGTCAAACTTTAGACTGGGGAAGGTGGCCATGATGGAACTCCACGCGGTTGGGCAGCGCGGCGGCGGCAGCGACGGCGAGAGGAGGAGAAAAATCTAATTTACTACACGAGGGATTTCTCAAACTAGGGGCTCCCCATATGGTAGTTTTGGTGTGCTTTGCCCAAGGGGTTGATACATATTTATAGGGAGAAAACTGCCCACATCTACATCAACTAGCAATATGATACTAACTGATGTTGCACCCTCCACATTTACTAATAACCTAAATAATCATTAAAGCCCATTAGTAAATAAATGCATGGGCCTTTGAGATTTATTAGGATTATTGCACATGGGCTTTGAGAGTTGGTTGGAAAATGAGATATATTATTTATTTTCAGAATTAATTAATTTCATGAATAAAATAATTCTAGAAAAGTCAAGAATTGATATTTAAGGCACGAAAATACTCTGAGACCTCCAAAAATTTGGGGAAAATTCCCAGAGACACTTTGGAACATGATGAACCCAAATAAAGTATTTGGAGCTCATGAAAAGATTGTTGGGAACTTGGAACATAAAGATTAAGGTGAAGGAGGTAGGAATTAAGTTCTATAAAAGAAGCTGAAAAATTCCTAGAGATAGATATTCGTCTCCTAAATGTATTTAAAAACACATTTTGCACATAGAAACACAAGGTGCGACCGGCATGAATGCAACAAACATGTTTCTACCTTAAGATAAATTTTAATCTAATAAAAATTTATTATTTCCCCATGTTTTCATGAGCATAAAAATACAAAATTAAATCATTTTAGCTCTATTTCAAGAGAAGCACAATTTAGGGTGTTACATCCACCATATAACCACACACATGCACATCTTGATTTGATTGTGTGGCATTTTTCTCCATGGATCCATTGTTTGACTTAGCAAAATATGCAATGCAAGTGTGCCTTCATGCTTTCTCCTACCTGAGCTCCACATAAGCTTTTTAAAAAAAGTAGGAAGGAATAGAAGGCATTGCTATGATGTGCCTTGGTGAGGAAACAAATGCCACTGAGCAACTTGCGAGTACCAGTTGAGGAGTATATGTGAACTATTGTTCATTTCAAAAAATTTTACAAAAACTCCAAGTTACTAAGATGTGAAAATAGGATGAGATGACTTTGTTTCGGAGCCGTTCCACTTCTCAACCACTCAAGAAAATATGTTAGCTACCCCACATATCCCATAGGTATGAGGTACATTTTGGAATAACTATTATTCTAAGTTCCATATCTTGAAATAGCTATGTTCATCTTTACTTTATCCTAACCATTGCTCGGGACAAGCAAAGATCTAAGTGTGGGGGAGCTTGTTGGCGGTCCTTAACTCATACTTTTTAGCCGCCAACATATAATAAAATGAACACCAAACTTAGTGATAGGGTTTATAAACTAACAAATTCCACAAGTTTTGGTGATTTATCTTGTGCAGGGAGAAACAGATGAACAACATGGAAATTAGAGTCAAAATGCGCAAACACACAAAGCGTATTTCATCCCACGCATAACATGAAAGGGAAAAGGCCCATAAAGCAGATCTCATCATACCAACCCTGGGCCAAACACCCGAAGATGTGTCCTAGGCCTAACAAGAAACTGCCCTGCGGAAGGCAGTTGTGGGAAGGCACCATCTAGGTGTGGCCACACCCAGGGTGCAGTTGCACCCCTAGCTCCACCAACTGCCTTCAACTTCCATGTGTTGCCTCCTGGTGATCTCCCCACATCAATTGCATGCAGATCCCCTAAGAATATTCAACATGCTTATTCACCAAAACATCACTTGGGTAGCTATGGCATAGAAGGCTTGCACATGTAGGGATGAGCTCACTCAAGAAGCTAATGAAGAATGAACTGGTGAGAGGATTGAAGAATGTGAAATTTGAGAAGGACAAGCTTTGTAGTGCATGTCAAACCGGCAAGCAAGTTGCAAACGCTCATCCTATAAAAGTTTACATGTCAACAACAAGAGTGCTAGTGCTCCTTCACATGGATCTATTTGGACCAACAACTTACAAGAGTTTGGGAGGAAATCTCTATTGTCTTGTGATAGTTGATGACTACTTTAGATATACTTGGGTGTTCTTCCTTCATGACAAGACCGAAATGGCTTCATGTTTCAAGAAGTTTGCCAAGAGAGCACAAAATGAATTTAAAGTGAAGCTCAAGAAGATAAGAAGTGACAATGGAAAAGAATTTGACAACACAAACATTGAAGCATATTATGATGAAGTTGGGATCAAGCATGAGGTCTCTGCAACACACTCCTCAACAAAATGGTGTAGTAGAGAGAAAGAACCAGACACTTATCACTCTTGCAAGAACAATGCTTGATGAGTACAACACACCCGAAGCTCTATGGGCGGAAGCTATCAACACCGCATGTTATGCATCCAACCGCCTATTTCTTCAAAAGTTTCTTGGCAAGACCCCTTATGAGTTGCTCAATGGGAAGAAGCTGGACGTCTCATTCTTCTGGGTGTTTGGTTGCAAATGCTATATCTACAAGAAGCGGCAACACCTAGGGAAGTTCCAAAGACGTTGTGATATTGGCTTTCTTGTTGGTTACTCATCAAAGTCCAAAGCATATCGAGTATTTAATCATGCCACTGGCTTGGTTGAAGAAACATATGATGTGGAATTTAATGAATCTAATGGCTCCCAAGGAGCACATGAGAATCATGATGATGTAGGTGATGAACCATTGAGGGAGGCCATGAAGAACATTCTGGTTGGAGACATCAAACCCAAAGATGATGAAGATGATGTACAAGTGATTGATCCACCTTTTTCATCAAATGTGCCATAAGATGATAATAAAGATGGGAGAGTAGAAAATGAAGATACTCATGTCTCTCATGATCCAATGGTGGCACAAGCACAAGATGTTGATGCTCCACAACCTCCCCCTCAAGTGGTTGATAGAAGAAATTCACCTCTACTACAAGCACATCCACAAGATCTCATCATAGGGAGTCCTTCAAAGGGTGTAATGACTCGCTCTCAAAACCTTGCTTCATTTATTAAACATCACTCTTTTGTCTCTTATGTTAAACCTAAGAATGTAGAAGAAGCTCTTCAAGATTCGGATTAGATAAATGCCTTGCATGAAGAGTTGAACAACTTCACCCGCAATGAAGTTTGGACACTTGAAGAGCGACCGCAAGGTGCAAGAGTCATTGGAACAAAGTGGGTGTTCCACAACAAGCAAGATGATCAAGGCATTATTGTGAGGAACAAGGCAAGACTAGTTGCAAAGGGGTTCTCTCAAGTTGAAGGGTTGGATTTTGGAGAGACCTTTGCACCGGTTGCAAGACTTGAAGCCATTTGTATCCTCCTTGCATATGCATCGCATCATGAAATGAAATTATATCAAATGGATGTTAAAAGTGCATTTTTAAATGGTTTCATAAATGAACTAGTCTATGTTGATCAACCTTTCGGGTTTGAAGACCCTAGATATCCTAATCATGTTTATAGGTTGTCCAAGGCGCTATATGGGCTTAAGCAAGCCCCAAGAGCTTGGTATGAGTGCCTTCGGGATTTCCTCATTGAGAAGGGCTTCACCATTGGGAACGTCGACACCACACTATTCACCAAGAAGCTTGATGGAGAAATCTTCATTTGTCAAGTATATGTTGATGATATCATATTTGGATCATCAAATGAAGATTGTTGCAAAGAGTTGGGTGAATTGATGTCGAAGAAGTTCGAGATGTCTATGATTGGAGAGCTTACATTCTTTCTTGGTTTTCAATTCAAGAAAATGAGAGAGGGAATTTTCATCTCTCAAGAGAAGTATACCAAGGATCTTCTCAAGATGTTCAAAATGGATGAATGTAAGACAATCAAGACACCAATGCCATCTAATGGACATCTCGACCTAGATGAGGGAGGTAAAATGGTTGATCAAACTCTCTAACGCTCTATGATTGGTAGCTTGTTATATTTGATCGCATCTAGGCCCAACATCATGTTTAGTGTGTGTATGTGTGCTACTCATGCCCTTGTGGTGGTTCGGTCCCACTACCTAGCCATCGACCTTCAGGCGATAGGGGGCCGGTTCACCGAAGGGCTGAGCAAGGCGGAAACCTAGCAGTTGGAGGATGAGGTGGAGGATGCAGCGAAGAAGCTGGCCGGCGATATAGACCTCTTCAGCGAGACAGACGGTGATGGCGGAGCACAATGATCTGCTCGAAGGGTATTGTCTACAACATCTTTAGAGGGTAGTTAGGATGCGCGAGAGCACAAAAAACATTTGCGTATGTGTATAAATGTTATAAAGTGCATGTGATGTAGCTTGACTGTATTTGTGTCAAAAATCATTGTAGTAATAGCCCTAATGCAATTATATGTAGTATAAGTAGCATCCGAGCATTTAGTTCATTACTAAGCCCTATGGCCTCGGCTAGCCCATAGTCCATAACATCGAGCGCGGAGCCTGTGGACGTGTAGGAGGAACAAGCGTTACCAAGGAACCACAGCCGACCGCCCATAACGTAGAGCGTGGAGCCCGTAGCACGTGTAGGGAGAGATTAGAGACTAGGTCTTCTCCATAGAGCACAGAGCGGAACATGTGCTGCTCGGCGGCTGGTGAAATAGACGTAGTATAAGTGGCGTCCAAGCAGTTAGTTCTTTACTGAGCTCTCGGCCTTGGCTAGCCCATAGTCCATAACGTCGAGCGCAGAGCCCATGCACGTGTAGGAGGAATAGGCATGACCAAGGAACCGTAGTCGACCACCCATAACACAGAGCACGGAGCCCGTAGCACGTGTAGGGAGAGATCAGAGACTGAGTCTTTTCCATAGAGAACAGAACTGAACGTATGCTGCTCCCTGATCGGTGAAATATCTTGGAGATTTGGAGAAAAATCTTCGGCGATTTGGAGAAACACGTGGCAAAATACATTGGCGATTCAGAGAAAACATGCTCGGCAATTTGGAGAAAACATTTTCGGTGATTTGGAGAAAATGTGTTTGGCGATTTGAAGAAAACATTTTTGGTGATTTGGAGAAACTCGTTCGGCAAAAACGTTGGAGATTTGGAGAAAAGTGGTCGGCGCAGTTATGGCGATTTTGTTTTGGAGTTTGTCATGGAGTGGCATAGAGCTCAGCGATCGTAAGTGGATATTTAAACCATAATTGAGAAAAAATGGAGACAAAATATGGAGACCAAAACTTTATTCATTATAAAGTGGAGAGTACATATCTGGGGCATTTCAAGGATAGAAATGTATGAGGGGCTCGATGTGCCAAGAGTTGGGAACATCGATTCCATCTAAATCACATAGGTGATAAGACCATGGTCGGGTAACCTCTTTGACGATGTAAGGCCGTTCCCAGGGGGAGGAGAGCTTATGCATCCCTTCGGTTTTTTATTTCCTATGGAGAACGAGGTCGCTGACAGCAAATGAACGATCTTTGATGTTGTGGTTGTAGTACCTCCGCAAGCCTTCTAGTTACTTGGCTGTGCGGACACAAGTGATTAGGCGTTCTTCCTCGGCCCTGTCGATGTCCTCTATCCAAATAGCTACGGCTTGCTCTTTACCATAATTCACCACCCTAGGTGCTCGGAAGGCAATATCTGCTGGTAGTATGGCTTCTGAGCCATAGACCAAGAAGTATGGAGACACACTGGTGCTAGGACTAGCTTGAGTGAGTAGTCCCCAAACTACAGCTGGTAGCTCCTTGAGCCATCTACCCAGGTGCTTCTCTTCTTTCTGATATAGCCTCTTTTTGAGGGCATCAAGGATCATGTCGTTTTCTCGTTCGACCTAGCCATTGGCTCTAAGATGGGCAACAGAGACGTATTTGATGGAGATGCACCGATCTTCATAGAAGTCTCAAAAGTGATGGCCGGTAAATGTAGTTCTAAGGTCAGTGATGATGCTGTTCGAGAGACCGAATCTGTGGATGATGTCTTCGAAGAGCTCGACTGCTTTCTTTGCAGTAGCCGAGATGAGCGGTTTATACTCGATCCTCTTGGATAACTTATCAATGGCGACATATACATACCAGAAGCCACCTGGCGCTGGCTTAAAAGGACCAATTATGTCTAGTCCCCAGCATGCAAAGGGCCAGGAAGCTAGAATGGTCTATAGCTCTTATGCCGGCACATGTATTTGTTTGGTGAAAAATTTGCATCCTTCACAACGTCGGATGAGGTCTTCTGCATCAGAGATGGTCGTGGGCCAGTAAAAGCTAGCTTGAAAAGCTTTGCCAACTAGTCTTCTCGAGGCCGCGTGGTTGCCGTAGGAACCAGAGTGAATTTTGAGAAGTAGCTTCACTCCGTCTTCTTGGGTGATGTATTTTTGCAGAATCCCTTCCTTGGCACTTTTCCTCATCAAGTTGTCGTCCACCAGCACGTAATGTTTTCTTCGATGGATTAGGTGTTCGGTTTCAGTCTTATCGACGGGTACTTCAGCGCTAGAGAGGTACTTGATGAACTATTCCCTCCAATCGCCGGCCGGCAAAGGTACCATAATTACCAGCTGCTCGGTGGGGAGAACTTCCTGAATTTCCTTTTCTTCCTTAACGGATGGCACCAGAAGATCTTGAATGAAGACCCCTGGTTGAATCGCGGTGCGAGAGGAGCCTAACATGGACAAGTGATCGGCGAGCTGATTTTGATTGCGTACCACGTGGTGGTACTCGATACCGTAGAACTTCCCTTCAAGCTTCCTGATTTCGGCGTAATATGCATCCATCTTCTCGCCGGAGCAGGACCAGTGTTTGTTCAGCTGGTTGATGACCAGCGTAGAGTCCCCGTATACCATGAGGCATTTAACACCGAGCTCAACGGCTATACGGAGTCCGTGGAAACATGCTTCGTATTCGGCAGCGTTGTTGGAGGCTAGAAAGTGTATTTGGAGAACGTATCAGAGTTTATCCTTGGTCGGTGTAATGAACAAGATGCCCACACCAGCACCATTGATGTTGAGGGCGCCATCAAAGTACATCACCCAGTGCTCAGGGCAGGTGGCGGTGATGGGCTCTTGGATCTCAGTCCATTCGACGATGAAATCAGCAAGCACTTGAGACTTGATGGTAGGCCTGCTTCTAAATTCAATGGAGTAAGTGTCGAGCTCAATAGCCCACTTGATGATACGGCCATTGGCCTCTTTGTTGTGGAGGATGTCCCCTAGTGGGAACTCGGTGACCACGGTGATCTTGTAATACTTGAAGTAGTGAGGGAGCTTGCGCGACGTGATCAGGACAGCGTACAACAGCTTCTAAACCTAAGGATAACGAGTCTTAGGCTCATTAAGAACCTCGTTGATGAAATATACCGGACGTTGCACCTTATAGGCGTGCTTGGCCTCCTCGCGTTCGACCACAATGGTTGTGCTAATGACACGAGATGTAGCGGCGATGTAGGGTAGGAGGGTTTCGTCTGGCAGTGGCGCCATCATGATCGGAGGCTTTGTTAGGAACGACTTGAGTTGCTCAAAGCTATGTCTGCCTCCTCCGACCAGGAAAAGCGCTTGGAGGCCTTGAGGAGTTTGAAGAAAGGTAGCCCTTTTTGCCAAGGCACGATATGAAGCGGCTTAAGGTGGCCATGCAGCCTGTAAGCTTCTATATATCCTTGATGCATGTTGGCCATTTCATGTTGGTGATGGCAGAGACCTTGTCAGGATTGGGCTCGATGCCTCGTGCACTGATAATGTAGCCTAGGAGTATACCAGATGGAACTCCAAAGATGCACTTTGAAGGGTTCAGCTTCCATCGATACCTTTTTAGGTTGGCAAATGTTTTTTCGAGGTCGGCGATAAGATCATCAGCGGTCTTGGACTTGAGACCACATCGTCGATGTAAGCTTTGATGTTGCGGCCAATGTGTTGATCAAGGCACATCTGGATAGACCTTTGATAAGTCACCCCGGTGTTCTTGAGTCTAAAGGACATGGTGGTGTAGCAACACGCATTGAAGGGCGTGATGAATGATGTCTTGATCTGGTTTTCTTCCTTGAGGGAGATCTGGTGATAGCCGGAGTAACAGTCGAGGAAGGAGAGCAGTTCATAGCCGGTGGTGGAGTCTACAACCTCGTCTATCCGAGGCAAACCGAAGGGGTCTTTAGGGCAGTGTTTGTTAAGATTAGTGTAATCAATGCACATTCTAATTTCTTTATTCTTTTTTTGAACGAGAACAGGGTTTGCTAACCACTCAGGATGATACACTTCTTTTATAAATCTGGCAGCTAAGAGTTGTTTTATTTCTACCCTAATAGCCTCCTTCTTGTCTAGCGTGAATCGGCGGAGTTTTGGCTTGATCGGTTTGGTGGTCGGCGAGACATTTAAGGAGTGCTCAATCTTCTCCCGTGGTACCCCTAGCATGTCTGTAGGTTTCCAAGCAAAAACATCGGCATTAGCACGTAGGAAGGAGATGAGCGCGCTTTCCTATTTGGGGTCAAGGTGAGCCCCAATCTTCACGGTCTTGGAGGGGTCGTCGAGGCCAAGGCCGGCCTCCTTTACTTCCTTGGACTTGGCAGAGGCGTTGGGATGCTCCAGCTCTAGGATCTCCATGTCATCGGTGGGCAACGTCTTGGCTTCGATGACCACACTGGCCATCTGGATGGAGAGGTCGGTGGCTTCGGCGAGGGCAAGATTCTCTGTCTCGCAGGCGTAGGTGATGGAGACGTTGGCCCGTAGGGCTAGAACTCCTGCATGTGAAGGCTTCTTCAGCACCAGATACACGTAGTGCGGCATAGCCATGAACTTGGCCAGAGTTGCCGACCAAGTATGGCGTGGTAAGCGGTGTTGAAATCAGTGACATAGAAGTTGATGTGCTCGACGCGGTAGTTGCTTGCCGTGCTGAACTGTACTGGTAGGGCGATCCCTCCAAGCAGTTTGGAGGCCCTGCCAGGTACCACACCCCAAAAGGAGGAGTCAGAGGGTGTGAGATCTGCTAATCCGAGGCCTAGCTCCTTTAGGGCTCTGGCGAAGAGGAGATTCAGAGCACTCCCACCGTCGATGAGCACTTTTATGAAAAGCACCTTCTGGACTGTTGCAACGAGGACGAGGGGGAAACGCCCTATGTAGGGAATGTTCGCCCACTAGTCGGCCCTGCTGAAAGTGATGGGGACCTCGGACCATGGGTGATAGCTGGAATTGGCAGCAGCGTCCTCCATAGTGATGGCGAGCATCCGACGTGCGGTGAGCTTCCGTTCTCTTCTACTCTCGGTGGAGGCGAGGCCCCCAAAGATGGTGGCAACCACCTTGTCATGATCCTAGAAGGCATTATCATTGCCCCCAGGTGGTCGGTGACCTCTGGCTCCATTGTTGGCATCGTTGTCTAGATTTTTGTCCTAGAACTCCTTAGCCAAACCAAGGCAGTTCTTCATCTTGTGCTTGGCGTTCTTATGGAGAGGGCATGGGCCATCGAGGATCTTCTTGTACTACTCATCGTAGTTGTGCTTGGCGCGAGGTACATTAACGGCGGTGATGATGTGGTCTGGCCGGCAGCGGCGATTTTGACCAGTCTTGGGTCCTTCTGGCTGATCACGGCCGCTGTCATGATGGTAACTACGGTCATCATGGTGGCGATCGTTGTGGCAGCGGTCGTCGGGGTGGTCGTTGTAGTGACGTGTTGGTCGATGAGTGCCCGCATCCTCATTGAAGTGCACCTCGGCTTCCTCGGCGTCGACGTACTAGTTGGCGGTTGTGATCATCTCGCCGATCCCAGTGGGTGGCTTGCAGTTGAACTTGGAGCGAAGCTCACGGTGATGGAGTCCTCAGATAAAGGCGGTGATGACCTCAACTTCCATGATGTTTGGAATAGAATTCCTCATCTTGGAAAAGTGTCGGATGTAGCTGCGGAGGAGCTCGGATGGCTTTTGATTGATGCGGTTGAGATCAAGCTTGGTTCCTGGTCCCGTACACGTAGCCATATAATTGTCGGTGAAGACTTTTTTCAGCTCTTCCCAGGATCCAATGGAGTCTGGGGCAAGGCTAGTGAACCAGTTCATGACGGTTGGCATGAGCATGATGGGAAGATAGTTCACCATGACACTGGTGTCTCCTCTGGCAGCGCGAACAGCAGTGGCATAAGCCTATAACCACTGTGTTGGATTCATCCTCCCCTCACAGGGCTCGACCCTAGTGATTTTGAAACCATGGGGCCACTGAAGTGTTCAGAGCGCCCTTGTGAATGCTGGGGGCCCCTCAGGGTTGTCGGCGCTGTCGTCTACAGCGTTGCCACCGGCGAGTGGCTCGAGAGCTGAGTCTAGGTAATCAGTAGCCTAAGGGACGTCCAAGGATCCCTCTTCACGTCCTAAAGGTGCCCCAACACGTTACAAGGCCCAACGGCCCAAAAGACGACGACGCAGCGCCGTGATAGATTCTAGACGTCAAATTGTTTCGACGATTCCTGTTGATTCCGAAGAGGTTTTGACGTGAAACCACTGGATTGGCTTCCTTATCAAATTAGCTTTCCATCCATATGTGGATCATCGAAAACGGAGTTCGGATGCGTCCTGGGTGTCCATTTTATTGTAGACTGATCCTGACTGTCGAGGCAGACACGAACTCGGATTGGACTGGGCCTCTGGCTTGGCTTGGACGTCCTTGCTGGCGTCCTAAGGTGGTGGCCAAGGAGGAGGACGTCCAAGGCCATCTCTTAGGTGTTCTCCATCTTCTTGGGGCATGCTCCAACTTGGGCCTGGGTCCCAAGGATGTCTAACAAGCCCATGGCAACAGTATAGCTCCCGTCAGAAATAGTGACAGAATATATTGGTGATTTGGAGGTCTTGCCAACGTGATATTGAGATGGGACCAGATCTATTGGAAAGCTTATCAAACAAGCTTTCCATCAAGTGCTCATTGACCTCGATCGCACTCCGGATGGATGAGTTATGGCCTTCCCAATGAGGCACTGTCGGGCTGCCGACGAACCAAAAGTTCAACTTTGATGAACTTCCATTATGAAACACATTTGAAACTACAATCAAATAGTGACATGTACATGTGGAACCAAGTAAATTATAACCAAAGCCACTATGCAAATGTAGGAATGAGCGCACCTTATAATCATTGTTCATATCCGAAGGTGCCATGTCCTCATCACTGGGTTACCGTACTCCTGGCGGCAGCGTACTTTGTCTTCATGGCAACCAAAGTGGTGTTCATCGATACGTCGTTGTGCATCTCAGAGATTGTTGAGGTGCACCCGGACATCCTGGTCGACCTCTTGGTCATGTTGGCAGTGATGTTCGGTGCGGTTGCCCCTAGCTCCGCCCTAGAGGGGTTGCCTGTCGTTGCGGTGCTAGCCGGTGAAGCGACTTTGGCGGCGATCGGTTCTTGTGGCGATTGAACAGCGAATCAAAGTGGTGGAGTATGAAGGTCTCTGATCCTGCAGAACTCATTGACCTAGCAATGCGCCGCTTCAAGCATGGCGGCTATCTTAGCGAGCTTGAGCGTCTACAGGAGGCGGGCGAGCTCGTTGGCGGCCACTGCCAGATTGGCGCTTGGAGTCTTGAAGACGTCGTGGCCGTCAACGTGGAGAAACTCTTCATCGAGGTTGTGGTGGAGTGGTACTCCTTGCAAGTCAAGCTACTGCTCGGCCCTCGCAAGGACATTCTCGTTTGCTTGGCATTGTGCACGGTTGATGTTCTAGTTCTCACGAGTGGTGCGTTCCTCCTTGGTCTCGCCGTTCTGATGGGGGCTATTGATGCTGATGTTGAAGATCGTGCCACCCTAGAAAGGAGGGAGAGGAGGTTTCTCGGTGAAGGTTTTGGCAAGGGTCTCTATAGAGCCTTGGGACTTGGAGTCTAGATTCTCCTTCTGGATGGTCTGGAGGGACGCTCTAGAGCATCGGCTGACGTGGAGCATGTTGATGGCCGACGGAGGCTGGTCGGTAATCTGGTCGGCGAGAGGATGGATGTCTCCCACCTGGTCGGCGAATTTGCACCTTAGGGCGTCTTGGAAGGTGGTGGTGGTGTTGGTGAGCCCGAAG
Organism: Miscanthus floridulus; assembly: GCF_019320115.1. Lineage (NCBI taxonomy): Eukaryota > Viridiplantae > Streptophyta > Magnoliopsida > Poales > Poaceae > Miscanthus > Miscanthus floridulus. The sequence continues at coordinate 99,963,492 of NC_089588.1, read as the reverse complement.
GGCAGAGCCGCATCTCCTGGAGTCTTCTGAGCAGCCTCCGGTAGATCTGGATCGATGGGGTGTCAGCATTGGACCAGAGTTTCCAGAGCTAATTCGGAGATGGAGAGGCAATCGGTGAGCTTCAGACCAACCCAATCGATAGATGCGATCAGATTTTCATTGTTAATCTGTCTCCTCTGGTAGCAAGGAAGCGAGCGGTGAGTCATCGATGAAGGCGACTTCGGAGGCGGTTCCGAGATTGGATCTGCTATCGCAGGTGCTAATGGGGACGAGGGTCCGGATCTTCCGTCAGGTTCAAGATAAACAACGATTTGTTCGGAGAGCGACACACCGATCCGGCTTCAGATCACAAAGACCCAAACCCTGCAACCTTAGCACCATGTCTCCTCTGGTTATCAACCGTGTCACAATCTGGTTGACCTCGCCAAGAAGGCTAATCCCTGCTGCGAATCGAAGAACACAAGCAAGAACAAGATAAAAAGCAACTCAATTAAAGTGACAATTGCAGATGAATGATTAAGCACTCGAAGTTGGGGTCTTGCAAACCGATAACGGCGACTGTTCAATGACAGATTGATCTAAAACAAAACCCAAACCCTAAAGTAGGTGGTGGCTACTGATTATATAGCCTAAGGGACGTCCAAGGATCCCTCTTCACGTCCTAAAGGTGCCCCAACACGTTACAAGGCCCAACGGCCCAAAAGACAACGACGCAGCGCCATGATAGATTCTGGATGTCAACTTGTTTCGACGATTCCCATTGATTCCGAAGAGGTTTTGACGTGAAACTACTTGGATTGGCTTCCTTATCAAATTATCTTTCCATCCATATGTGGATCATCAAAAACGGAGTTCAGATGCGTCCTGGGCGTCCATTTTATTGTAGACTGATCCTGACTGCCGAGGCAGACTCGAACTCGGATTGGACTGGGCCTCTGGCTTGGCTTGGACGTCCTTGCTGGCGTCCTAAGGTGGTGGCCAAGGAGGAGGACGTCCAAGGCCATCTCTTAGGTGTTCTCCATCTTCTTGGGGCGTGCTCCAACTTGGGTCTGGGTCCCAAGGATGTCTAACAAGCCCATGACAACAGTGTAGCTCCCGCCAGAAATAGTGACAGAATATATTGGTGATTTAGAGGTCTTGCCGACGTGATATTGAGATGGGACCAGATCTATTGGAAAGCTTATCAAACAAGCTTTCCATCAAGTGCTCATTGACCTCGATCGCACTCCGGATGGATGAGTTATGGCCTTCCCAATGAGGCACTGTCGGGCTGCCGACGAACCAAAAGTTCAACTTTGATGAACTTCCATTATGAAACACATTTGAACCTACAATCAAATAGTGACATGTACATGTGGAACCAAGTAAATTATAACCAAAGCCACTATGCAAATGTAGGAACGAGCGCACCTTATAATCATTGTTCATATCCGAAGGTGCCATGTCCTCATCATCCTCCCCTTCTTGACGACAAACCGTCCTCGGTTTGAGCTTAGCTGGTGGACAAGTTGTCGGTAGTAGCCAACATTGCTCCCCTTCTTGAAATTTAACCTGTTGCCTCATTACAAAACTTGGGGATTTCGACATGACAACATTATCGCTATTGGTGCCCTCTAGTTGATCATATTTTTGCACAATGAAAGGAGATTTCAGAGTTGAACAAATATAGACACGATGCACCATATACTCTCCTTTACAATTATATTTGCCAATAAAGTGATATGTACAAGTAGACAACCATGGCAATTCAACACATTTAAGTTTCTCTTCTAAACTACTAAGAGCATATAAAGTATCAAACTCAATATAACCCAAAGTATTTGAAGAATACAATAATTTCTTTTCTTTTTTTCGGTAGCAATGGGAAGCAAACGTTTATGTTCAGCATAAGTAATTGGTTCCAAAACATAGAAAACTGAAGCATCATCAACTAATTCATCTTTATCACAAGGAACATCAAGCAAATTATCACGGGACAAAGATAAATCAAGAGAGGGTTCCACTAACAATTGCTCTATGATAGCATGGTTTGTGGAAACATTTAGTACATTAAGACAATTTTCACCTTCCGTGAGTGTAGCACCATGGGCATTACCTGTGTTCTCAGCAAGAGTAATAGGTGCATTGTGAAGTGATGGTTCTGAATTTGCATATGAGGTTGTGAGCTCCTCATTTTCTTCCATGTCATCCTCTCGCTTATGGATATTATCCTGCAGAAGGTTAGTCATAGCAAGAGAAATAACAACAGATTCTTCCTCCAAATGGTGCACCTCATCATATGAAATCAAAACAGAAGGTGGATTAACAAAGGTTTCTCGCATAAGAAGTTTCATATCATTCCAAGTTTGAGGTTTATCAGAAGGATCTAAAGACTCCCACCAAGATAAAGCAGAATGTCGCAAAACACTAGCTGCATTTTTTACCTTCCTCCTTGGACACATAAAGCGAGTAGCAAATATGTTATCGATGACAATTTCCCACTCCATGTACTCATCAGCACCTATACCATCATAAGTCGGTGGATACGAACAACCTGTCATTATTAGAAGACAGCAAAAGACAATACAAAAATATTATCCCTATCAAATGACTACGTGGTTGCAGTGGTGTCACTTTTGACAGCAAGTGGAAACGTCTTACCAAGCTCTTACAAAGTTCTTACCAATGCAAGCAGTGGGCGGTACAACCAGCGACTGGTTCGTGATACCTGTGAGGCAGTGGTACCAAGATTGCAAGGACCTTTTTTCTATACTGATCTAAAGTATATATGTGGAGCTTGGGAGGCACGAAAAAATATATATATATGTGGCACACAAGTCAGTGACAGATAGCAATATTGAATAAATGTCCAGAGCACTTGTCCTAGTTGCTGGCCTATACGTGTTCCTATCACCAGTTGTGATAAACAAGAGAGGAAACAAGGATGAAAGGAAACAAGTATTAAAGGTAGCAACGGATATGAACAAGGCAAAAGGTACCACAAACAATAGAGCTATTGAGTGTTCCTTATGTGCTCATTTTCGATATCTTCTATTCTCTTTTACTATTTTTTTCTTTTATTTTTTTTGTCCAATCTTTTTTTCTTGCTTTTGCTCTTTTGATATTTTTTCTCAGCAAGGAGCACACAAGAATAAACCACAAAAATTTTGAGCTCAATTGAATAAAAGATGTGGCCTATAGAAAATTAGGACTGTGCTCTAAAAAGCATACCAAAACTTGTGGGCTCAGAAACTTAATTTCCCTAATCGAATTTTGCAAATCTAATTTTTGCGAACCCAGCCAGGCTGGGATGAAATAGATCTAAAATTTTCTGGCGTTCTCCGTAGATATAAAATTTTTCCCGTTTCGAGTTCGGATGCAAAAGTTATGACTGTTTTAAGGAAGCTGCTCGAATCAGGGATTTAGTGGACACAAGATGCAAACCGATGGTGATACGGAATAGCGGCGGATGAAGGGATCAACACAAACTAGAAAAGAACACAATCTTAACCAGCAACAAGACTTTGACCTAGGACACAAACTCAACAAAGCGGACTCTGAAACTGAATCATGCAAAGGCTACGGCGCGGATGGTTATAGGATAGGAAACAAATATGGCATTGGACTATGGGATAAAAGCAAAAACACTCGAACTAAGGGTAAGATGCGAACTTGATGGTATACCTGAAGCTTTGATACCACTTAATGGGGACGAGGGTCCCAATCTTCCGTCAGGTTCAAGATAAACAACGATTTGTTCGGAGAGCGACACACCGATCCGGCTTCAGATCACAAAGACCCAAACCCTGCAACCTTAGCACCACGTCTCCTCTGGTTATCAACCGTGTCACAATCTGGTTGACCTCGCCAAGAAGGCTAATCCCTGCTGCGAATCGAAGAACACAAGCAAGAACAAGATAAAAAGCAACTCAATTAAAGTAACAATTGCAGATGAATGATTAAGCACTCGAAGTTGGGGTCTTGCAAACCGATAACGGCGACTGTTCAATGATAGATTGATCTAAAACAAAACCCAAACCCTAAAGTAGGTGGTGGCTACTGATTATATAGCCTAAGGGACGTCCAAGGATCCCTCTTCACGTCCTAAAGGTGCCCCAACACGTTACAAGGCCCAACGGCCCAAAAGACGACGACGCAGCGCCGTGATAGATTCTGGACGTCAACTTGTTTCGACGATTCCCATTGATTCCGAAGAGGTTTTGACGTGAAACCACTTGGATTGGCTTCCTTATCAAATTAGCTTTCCATCCATATGTGGATCATCGAAAACGGAGTTCGGATGCGTCCTGGGCGTCCATTTTATTGTAGACTGGTCCTGACTGCCGAGGCAGACTCGAACTCGGATTGGACTGGGCCTCTGGCTTGGCTTGGACGTCCTTGCTGGCATCCTAAGGTGGTGGCCAAGGAGGAGGACGTCCAAGGCCATCTCTTAGGTGTTCTCCATCTTCTTGGGGCGTGCTCCAACTTGGGCCTGGGTCCCAAGGATGTCTAACAAGCCCATGACAACAGTGTAGCTCCTGCCAGAAATAGTGATAGAATATATTGGTGATTTGGAGGCCTTGCCGACGTGATATTGAGATGGGACCAGATCTATTGGAAAGCTTATCAAACAAGCTTTCCATCAAGTGCTCATTGACCTCGATCGCACCCCGGATGGATGAGTTATGGCCTTCCCAATGAGGCACTGTCGGGCTGCCGACGAACCAAAAGTTCAACTTTGATGAACTTCCATTATGAAACACATTTGAACCTACAATCAAATAGTGACATGTACATATGGAACCAAGTAAATTATAACCAAAGCCACTATGCAAATGTAGGAACGAGCGCACCTTATAATCATTGTTCATATCCGAAGGTGCCATATCCTCATCAGGTGCGGGGGTGATCGGCGCAGAATCGATCTGTGCTGGCTCAAGGAGCTCTCCGACTCCATCGGCATTGATGATCCATGAGATCGATCTGACCATGAAGATATGGCTAGGCTATGGGAGGGACGAAGAGCCTATGGAAAAAGCCATCTTGTTCGACAGGGAAACAGCACGCAAACTCCTATCTGGCGCGCCAACTGTCGATAGAATATCATCGGCAGTCCTCCAAGGGGTATCCCACGAAGGTAGATTGATTGGCAGAGGAGCATGAGATCAAGAACAAGAAGGCAACAAAGACACACGAGTTAGACTGGTTCAGGCCGTCAGTACGACGTAATACCCTAGTCTTGTGGTCTGTTGGTTTGTCTTAGCTATCGTATGATATTACGTGAGTTTGGAGGGGGTCCCTGCCCGCCTTATATAGTCCAGGGAGGAAGGTTACAAGTTGGTTAGATCTGAGAGATAACCAGAAAGTAATAACTGATTACAGGAATCTTGGAATCATACATATCCTAACAGATCTCGTAGTATCTTCAGGATATCTTCCAGATGTCTTGAAAGAGGCGCCTAGCAGAGTCATGCCCCACAAGGCTTCGTCTTGTGGGCTGGGCTGCCCCTAGGGGTGCAGCCCATATGGTCTGACGTGGGTATCCGGGGTCATACCCCCCCCCCCCACATCTAGAAAAGGTACCACTTTTGTGTGACAATGAGAGTGCGGTAAATATTGCTAATAATCCGGTTCAACACTCTCACACCAAGCACATAGATATCCGTCATCACTTTCTTAGAGATCATGTTGCTAAAAATGATATATCACTAGAAGGTGTAAGGACCGAGGATCAATTGGCGGATATCTTCAATAAACCGCTAGATGAGGCTACATTTTGTCGGTTGAGGAATGAGCTTAATGTGCTTTATTTTAGTAACTTCACTAAATAATGAGCTTGTGTTGTGATGAGGACATGACACCCATGCATATGACCATGTTTGGCACATGGTATGGAGGCATAGGAGGCCAGCAAGGGTTTCCAAGTCAAGAAGGTGGCCCGAGGCTCATTCGGTTCGAGTCCCCGAGGTGGAGGCCCAAAGCAACTCAAGTTCGAGTCTGCCTCGGCCTCCAGGATCAGTCTACCTTAAATTGGTCACCCAGGACGCATCCGGACTCCGTTTTCGATGATCCACATATGGTTGGAAAGCTAATTTGATAAGGAAGCCAATCCAAGTGGTTTCATGTCAAAAGCCCTTCAGAATCAATGGAAATCGTCGAAACAAGTCAGCATCCAGAATCTGCCAGGGTGCTGCGACACCGTCTTTTGGTCCGTTGGACCGTGTATCGTGTTTGGGCCCATTAGGGGGTGCATCTAGGGTAGGCGATGACCCTAAGACCTTTATAATCATCTGCCACCACCGTCATTAGGTTTTTGGTTTTGCTTAGATTAATCTGTCAAGAACAGTTTCGTCGTTCATCGGTTTGTGAGACCCCAATTTCGTGACATTAATCATTCATCTGTAATTTGGTTGCTTTCTTTCTTGTTCTTGCTTGTGTTCTTCATTGCGCAGGCAGGGATTAGCCTTCTTGGTGAGGTCAACCGGATCCGTGTCTTGGTTGATAACCAGAGGAGTTGTGGTGCTAAGATTGCAGGGTTCGATCTTTCGATCTGAAGCCGGATCGGTGTGTCATTCTCCGCCACAACGATAGTTACCTCTACCTGACGGAAGATCAGGATCCCTATTTCCATTAAGTGGTAATCAAAGCTTTAGGTATTACCGTCAGGTTTATCATTACCCTAGTTTTGTTTTGTCTTTGTCCTATAAATCCCAAAAATTGCCCCACAAAAATATTTGTGTTAATCTTTGTTTTCTCCTTATCCTATCACCCGTTGTGTCGTTACAATATTTTAATTTCAGTTTGCTTTATTGAACGGTCGTCCCTCGCATGTCATCGTATCTCCGTGTTTAGGTCTCATTCATATCTGGTTCCTGGTTCATGCTTTGAGTTTGCTGGTCAGCGTATTTTTTGCAAAAGAAGAAGTTTACTTGGTTAGAGAGTCATATAATCTTTTTGACTCTACGTTGAAGTTTCCAATCTACTAATGCACTAATTAAAGACAAGGAGGCATTTTCAGAAAAAGCATAGTAGGGAGCCTGTCTCACGTTTGCCAGTAACTCTACATTCAGTGCTAGAAGCTTTGGACTGCCTATAACCTTGTGTTTGAGCAGCGTAGTTCAACCTGTCATGTTGCATAAAATCTTCTAGCTGTTCCTCACCTGTAGAGTGCAGTTTGTTGTCAGGTTGAGTTGTAATATATTGCTACAGTTTGGGTTCTCTGGTTGAAAAAAAGAATAAAAGGCAAAGGTGCAAAAAAAGCCACACCCTAAAAAAAGAGAAAAAAAGAGCAAGAAAAAAAGAAAGTGAAAAAAAATACATGAAGTGAAAAAAAGAAAGTTAATTGCTTAGATTCATCTGCAATTAACCATGGATCCGGTTGACCTCGCTAAGAAGGCTAATCCCTGCCTGCACAACGAAGAACACAAGCAACAACAAGAAAGAAAGCAACCAAATTGCAGATGAATGATTAATTTCATGAAGTTGGACTCTCACAAACCGATGAACGGTGAAACTGTTCTTGACGGATTAATCTAAGCAAAACCCAAAACCTAATGACGGCAGTGGCGTATGATTATAAAGGTCTTAGGGTCGTCGCCTACCCTGGACGCACCCCCTAATGGGCCCAAACACGATACACGGTCCAACGGACCAAAAGACGGTGTCGCAACACCCTGGCAGATTCTGGACACTGACTTGTTTCGATGATTTCTGTTTATTCTAAAGGGCTTTTGACGTGAAACCACTTGGATTGGCTTCCTTATCAAATTATCTTTCCAACCATATGTCGATCATCGAAAACGGAGTCCGGATGCGTCCTGGGTGACCAATTTAAGGCAGACTGGTCCTGGAGGCCGAGGCAGACTCGAACTTGAGTTGCTTTGGGCCTCCACCTCGGGGACTCGAACCGAATTAGCCTCGGGCCACCTTCTTGACTTGGACACCCTTGCTGGCCTCCTACCCCTACATACCATGTGCCAAACATGGTCATATGCATGGGTGTCATGTCCTCATCATATTGTCCCTTGCATTGCATTGTAATATAAAATATGTTTAATTTTTTGTAATGCACATAGGGCTTGTCTAAGATGGTTAAGATAACTGCCGAAAAGCATGTGAAGAAGCTTAACCTTAGATCAAACTTGACAAGCAACTAGACTTACTTTCAAGTATTGCATTGCATATGCTTGTGTGTTGCTTTGTCATTTCTTTTCGGTTATCTTTTGAGCACCTGCTGTGTTTGTCCACAAATAGGGAGAGCACTTGAAGCTTCTATTGGTCATAAAACCCTCTTGTGTGGTCACATGGTGCTCCTCGCCCCTTTTATTGCATATTTTCTTAAAAAGAATTATAACTTAAGGCAAAATATTTGAAAATTTTGAGGGTTTGAGAGAGGTCTCTCACATCAGTCCCAATTGGTGTTTATTTGAGTCTTATTGAAGTTGGGACTTGATGGGAAAAAGGCAGCGCGAAGGAACTTTGATGATCTGCTGAAAAACAGTGACTGGACGCTGCACCGGACTCTGCTTCTAGCGTCCGGTCAGTTCATAGGAGGTGAACAGATGTAGCGCAGGAGTGATCGGACGCTGCACAGTGCTCTTCCAGCATCTGGTGTGAAGGTGACCCTATGTCTAGTCAAACAAAGGAGACGATGTCAGGATCGATCGGACTCTGGTCTGCGTCTGGTCTAGGGTAATCGGACACGTCCGGTTGCGATTTGAGGGGTTTTGGACATCTCTATTGTCGACCTGACTCTGGGTGGCAGCGTCTGGTCATTGCCACCGGTGTGTTCGGTCAGTTGAAATCGAGTCGATCTAATACTCCTTTTCCTTGTCTATCATGGGGGGCACTATATATTCCTTCGTACGCCGTGCCGCTGCCCCAACCACGTATCTCCTCTATGTCGCTGCCCTAATCGTGCCTCCACCGCCGCATCTGTGCCCACGCTCCCGTGCCTGACGTCCACACTGCCACGCCATGCGCAGCCAACCACGCCCGCGCTGCCTGCCCGTGCCACCACCGCATCACCACCACACCCATGTGCACCCGAGCCGCCACGGCCCCTGCCGTCGCGCATCCCGAACACAGCCCATGCCGCCATTCACTGTGCTACCACGTCTCCTCAGCTACCCTAGCGTCGACATCTTCCCACCGTGCCGTGTCTCCTTGGCCATAGCACTACCTCGTGTTGCCTAACCCTAACCCTAGGCGTAAGATTGCCGATCCTGGTGGTGCCCCGTGATTCTCTCGTTTGCTCGTCGGTCGCCGGTTTGTCGGATTTCATCAGGTAGCAAGCCATTGCTTTCAATTTCTTATCTACTGCTTGCTTCTTAGGTTTTCGCACCTCTTGATGAATATAGTGATTATTTATATTTCATATCTATTCCATCGTGCAGCGAGTCGGTGCTTATGTGTTTGATTTGGCAGTTGTTAGTAAACTCGGGGTCAAGCCCGCGAGTACGGATTGAGGCCAAGCCTCATGAGTGTTAGTCGTTAGTTGTTTCTTGTCTGAGGCAGCAATTCTCATCAGTTTTAGCAATGGCACATTACAAGAATGCCGAAGGTGGCCCCGGTGATGAGGATCCAAGGCCTCCACCTCACCTGACTACTCAGGAAAAAGGAAAGGCGAAGAAGACTACAATGAAGAAGCAGAAGTTCGCTGATGTGGAGATAGAGAGAGCAGCAGCAGTGGCAGCCACTGCAGAGCGAGCAGAGAGAGGTGGATCTAGAAGTGGCGTTTGCATAGGCGATCAGCTATCACCAGCTCAGAGGGCCGCCGTCGAGAGGATTGAGACTCATCATGGTAGTCCACCTGGGACTATCATGCTTGGAGGACGGTGTGTCTCTTTGGAGGAGATTCAGCCTTAGGGGGAGACTGAGCAGCAGACTCAGTTGGCATAGCAGACAGAGGGTACTCAGCAGGCAGAGTAGGTTGAGGAGACAGAGCAGGCAGCACAACCACAGCTTCGACGCTCTGGTCATACACATACTCAAGTGTCACCAAGGCCAGAGACACAGAGGAGGGACTCTCGTCCACCTCCCAAACCACAGGGTCTGCCTCCCATGGTTCACCTTGAACTGAGGGCCACCATAGCCAGATAGGTGCAGCAGCTCCGCTTTGTGTAGTTTGAGGACTAGTTTCTATCAAGACGGGGTGAGCGTGCTTCAGAGCACTTCTATACAGTACTACAGGAGGATTTCTATAATGCTTATCTTAATAGTGGAGTTGCCTTCAGATCTCAGAGAGTCTGCTCTATAGAGTCTCTAGTTGCAGCTACAGGCGAGCAGATCTGTCCTCACCTTTCATATCTGCTAGGCTTGACAGATCTTCTTGGACGGACTAGCTGATTTGCTCTGTCATTGGTCCATGAGTTCTACTCCTCTATTTGGATTGACCCGAGGCACAGATTCATTCACTTAGCTTTTAGAGGCCATGACTACAGGCTCTAGAGCTCAAGGGTTAGAGAGATACTGAGGATTCCAGAGTCACCTATTTGCCTTCATGAGGTATGCTATGGTCAGACAGAGCCTCCGAGATGCCCTCACGGTGGACTTGTGCCACCTATAGATATTGTTGGACCTTGCTTCATAGAGCCATTTGGCGAGGGGTCGAGCAGGACACTAGGTGACCTTACTCCTACAACTCAGCTTCTTGATGCTATTATGAGGAGGACTCTGCTCTTGAGGATGGGTTACCATGAGGGTTTCACTTGCATTCAGTTGTGGCTAGTGTATCACCTAGTGTCTCAGTCAGTCTTTGATATTTGGGATTTGATACTTTCCGAGATGGTGGATACACTAGCAGAGGGCTTTAGAGGTCATAGTCAGTTGTCTTATGCTCATTGGATCACTTTCCTAATCTGAAAGGCAGTTACACAGAAGCCTCCTGAGACAATAGCAGAGTACACAGGTGCTACCACTGATTTTCCATCATATGACATGACCTAGATGCTATGTCACAGTCATGCCAGGACACCTCACTAGCTGAGCCATCACCCAAAGGTACCAGAGATAGCAGCCCAACAGGATGAGATCATCAGGGGCATTGCAGCGATAGAGGAGGAGCAGCTTGATGCTTAGCAGGAGGATGTGGTCGAGAGTGAACTGAGTGACAGCTCTGATGATGACTATCAGCCTATTCCACAGATGGCTCCTCAACCACATGACAGAGCGGCCAGTGGCTCTAGCTCCACTCAACCACAGTCACTGCAGACAGACTGAGCTCTTCTAGCTGTACTTGAGCAGATGAGGTAGGACCAGGCACATCAGGTATAGGAGGCCACAGCTGCACTTGCTCAAGTTTAGGCTCGATAGGACAAGGTTTAGAGGTAGCAGTAGGCCATGCAGCAGCAGCAGCTTGTGATCTAGCATCAGTTACTTGGCTTCATGCAGCATGTATTCACTGCTATTGGAGTTGCTCCTCAGCAGTCTACACCTTAGATAGGCTAGCCTGCCACCACCACTTCAGTGACTCCAACATTACAGCCCAGTGGGCTTCAGAGTTAGGGACAACCAGCTACTTAGTTTGCTTCACCTACAGAGCATGTGTCCTAGTGGTTTGCTTCACCAGTGATAGCTCAGGGTCCTCACTTTACTCCTATTATTATGGGCTTCACTCCACCTCAGAGCTCTTCAGTGTTACTGACGGACACCCCAGTCTCCAGGAGTCTTGGTGCTATCTTCAGTGAGCTTATAGGGCAGCCTACACCTCCAGAGTTATGAGTCCCTGTCCCTACCATAGTTGCTCTAGTTACTGGGACTACAGAGACAATTCTGACATCTATTGCACCATTTGAGCCACCTCAGACAGTTACTGCTACACTTAAGGCTCCAGCGATAGCGCCAGATGCAGATGTGGCTCCTCTTCTTACAGTGATACTTCCAGAGTCATAGGCCACGCCAGTTATTGAGCAGACCCAGACTGCTCCACCTTCACTTCCAAAGATAGAGGGCCAGACCGCTCAGAGTTCAGGGTCAGAGGATGCTGCTCAGTTTCAGATTTCTCACTGCACCTCAGCGCCCGACTCGTCTGCTCCTATCCCACCATCCGACCCTTAGGTTTTGGTGCTTAATGCCAAAGAGGGAGAGGGAGCGAGTATGTTAGATCTAGGGGGAGCATTAGATCTAGGGGGAGCATGTGATTTGTTTCTTTTGTGTGAGACTTAATGCATTCACGTTTACTTTCATGCATTATCTTATTTACATGTGATGGTGAGACTTATGTGACATGTGTGCTCTCTACATTGATTTATATATATGTCATGTCACTTGGTTATGCTCATTTGCTTTGCTTCCACGTTTTACTCTGATTCAAATGAGCTTTACTTCATGTACTCATGCTTAATGCATATCTATTGAGTACACCATGTTGGCTTGGGTCATATAAGCATGTCTAACCCCTTTGCTCTTATTGTCAAAAGCTTATATGAATCAAGCATGTTGAAAACCTCACTCATCTTTTCTACATACTCAAGGTTGTGTTGTCATCAATCACCAAAAAGGGGGAGATTGAAAGCATCTAGGCCCCTAGTTGGGTTTTGGTGATTAATGACGACACGAGATTACTATGACTAACGTGTGTTTTGCCGAGGCAATTTGAGTTAGGTCATGGTAATGGCAATTGATTGGGCAATCATGGTTGTCATGCCCCTGTCGATGGAAATCGTTTCAGTTTTCAAAGGATGGATGACAAGGTTAAGGACGGACTAGCTCTAAGTGTCATTTGGTGATGGAGAGACACTTAGAGTAGTTTAGGACTTTGTTTTTCCTTTGGCCGTACTATTAAGGGGGTATGGACTAGTAGCTTGACCTAGGTAAGTCTAGTGGGTTAGGTGTGGTGCACACTTGTCAAACCTAGCACTAGGTAGCTCAGGGATAGCCCTAAGATCAATTGGAGTAAACTTCATTCACATAAGATTTCAAGTTAGAAGTGAATGGAGGGTCAAATGATTGACCAAACACTGGTCTGGTTGTGACCAGACGCTGGAGGGTGAGTCCGGTCAGTTCATTTGATCAACTAAAGTTGTCTAGTACTGACTGGACGCTGAGTGGAGATGGACCAGACGCTGGGTGCTAGCATCCGGTCAACTCTAGAAAGGTTCTAGAGAGACTATTTTCTGACCGGACACGTCCGGTTGGTGCTGACCGGACGCTGGTCAAGTTCTGGTAACTGATCGGACGCTGAATAGTGAAGTGACCGGACTCTGGGTGCCAGCGTATGGTCAACATCAGTAAGGTTCTAGAGAGCATTTTTCTTGACCAGACGCATTCGGTCAGTGCTGACCGGACGCAGGTCAGAATCCGGTCAGAACTTAATGGCTCTTTCTGACATAGTGGTGGGTATAACTGACGGAGCATCCGATCACACTGACCGGAGCATCCGGTCACCCCGCAAAATGCTGACTCAGCCTCTAAACATTATGTTTTGAATGAGGGGGTATAAGTACTTACTCCACTCATCCAAGGGAGGTCTCTTGCCCATTTGTTCAGCTGAGAAACACCTTGAGAGTGCAAGAGAGACCAAGAGTCTAGTGAGGTGATTGAGATTTGAGAATCTAAGATTAAGGTCCTCATTAGTACAAGGAGAGTAGTAAGTGTGCATCCACCCTTCTCATTAGGCTTGTCGTGGTCAAGTGAGAGTTTGTGCTTGTTACTCTTGGTGATCGCCATCACCTAGATGGCTCGGTGGTGATTGGGAGTTTGGTGATCATCCAATAGAGCTTGTGGATGACCCAACTCAACTTGTGAGCGGTTGTGGGCGATTCACCACAACGGAGTGTCGAAGAATCAGCCCGTAGAGAGCACTTGATCCTTGCACGGATCAAGGGGGAGCTACACCCTTGCGAGGGTGCTCCAACGAGGACTAGTGGGGAGTGACAACTCTTCGATACCTTAGAAAAACATCGCCACATTCCTTTCCCTCTCTTTACTTTGAGCATTTACATTTGAGAAATTCATTTCTTGTCTTTACATTCACAGAATTGCCATGCTAGAGTAGGATTGGAACCTAGGTTGCAAAACTTTTGTGCGGTAGAATAATAGAAACACATTCTAGGCACAAGGGGTGAAGTGGGCTAAGTGTAGGGTTTAATTATTCCTAAAATTTAGAATTAGCCCAATTCACCCCCCCCCCTCTTGGGCATCTTGATCCTTTCACCTAGAACATTGAAAGTTTCCAAATATATTACCCTTAACTATAGGAGCAGGCATCGGTTTACTCGCATGCATACTTTATTTCTTTAGAATCTTTTCTAAGTATGCCTTTGCGATAGTCCTAATACCCCTTTTCATCTATCTCGGTGAATTTCAATTCCTAGAACCAATGAGGCTTCATCAAGATCATTCACATTGAAACTTGAGGACAAAGACTTCTTCTTCTCCAATGGCAGATTAACATTACTACTAGTGAGTAGGATGTCATCTATACACAGGATGTGGAAAAAGAATTTTCCATTCTAAAACTTCGCATAAACGCTATTGTCCTTCTCATTTTCTTTAAACCCAAACTTTCTTATCGTTTCATCAACTTCAAATATTGTTGTCTAGAGACTTATTTTAACCCATAAATGGATTTCTACAGGTGGCATCCCATACGTTCTTTTTCTTCCACGACAAAACCATTGGGTTGTGCCATGTAAACGTTTTCATACAAATCCCCATTGAGGAATGTCGTCTTTACATCGATCTGATGTAACTCTAAATTGTAATGTGCCAATAACACCATTATGATTCTAAAAGAATCCTTGCATAGGACTGGAGAGAAAACTCTCATCGTAATTTATTCATTCTCTTTGCGTAAAGCCTTTTGCTACAAGTCATGCTTTATATCTTTTCACATTCCCTTTGGAGTCACATTTTGTCTTGTAGACCCTTTCACAGCTTACTATTTTGGCTCCATTAGGAATTTCTTCTAAGTCCCAAACATCGTTGGTATTCATCGAATTCATTTCAACTTTCATAGCTTCTTGCCATTCAAACGAGTAAACGCTTCTCATGGCTTCTTCAAATGAGGTGGGGTCACCCTTCATTTGAATTTCTTCACTAACATAGACTTCATAGTCATCTAAAAACTAGTTTACTAATTCTTTGAGACCTTCTGGGGCCTCAGCTACTGGCACTTTCATGTGGGGCTGTTGTTGCTCTTCATTGCCAAGAGGCAATTGATTCTACAGACTCCTGTATCACAAGATCCTTGTTTACATTATTCATCTTCTTCGAAGAGCCAACAACAGGTGTTGTATAAGTCATACAACATCAATAGGTATCGAGAAATTCGTTGTTTGAATCACTAAAGTGGGCATGTAGTCCCGCTTCTCTTCAAGTCATAGGTCTCTACATACCATGCTCCCCTAGATCGTCCCATCTTTTATAAAGATAGTGTATCTTCTAATTTCTTATTTGGGTTCAATCTGTTAAAACCTTATATAGTGCTTTAAGCACCGCTTTAATATCTTAGATAGTGACTGCGCTATCTTCCTCTCGGAACTTTAAAAAAATCCAGGAATTTAGTTGTTTCTCTGCTTAGGGGTATCATCGTTATGACCGACGGTCACATTCATCAAAATCTTTATCTCACTTAGTTTCTTACAAAATCTGTATCTCAGCTTAATGAAGAGTACACATTCTTAATTGATCTTGATTCTTACTCTTAATTCATCTCACAATTCTCCCCCTCGAAATATGGCATGAACTATACTGCATAATTTTGAGAACTATTCAGAAAATTGTGAACGAGGAGACACTTATGACTTACTTCATTCACATGATTATGCCATGCAAATAAAGTTATTTCTTGATCCATATAGGAGTACACTATCCTCATTCAACTTCAAGAACTCGACGAGATCTTTTATTAACTGTACTTTTGCAAGTCATGCTTGCATCTTTTTCTTGTCCTTTGATTAGTATTAACCATGATGGTGCATTTCTATTGTGCCATGGTTAATACTAGGATAGCATAAGAGCTACCCCAAACTTCTCTCGCTGTGCGGGATACACACAACCACATGAGTCATCACAAAATTTCTCCCGCCATGCAGGATGGACTAGCATAAGTACTATGCCGAACTTCTCCCCATATGGGATAATTCCCTAAATGGGACGTAAATACCGGAATTAGCTCTTAGGACACAGGAAGTGTTTGAACATTCAAGACATTGAATTTAGAAATAAATTCGAATACTCTGTAACACACATGCTTAATCCAACGTTGGTCAAATTAGACATGCATGTTACTTATTGCAACTCTTATCATAATGATTGAAGATATATATGCTATTTACAGTAACGAAAACTTAGTCACGATGACAAAAAAATATTCACTTATACTTCATTTTCCGATTAAATCTTCCCATTGGTTCCAATTTAATAAAAAATTAATAAACTAAGCAACAGGGCAAACATAAGTGAGAGAATCGCTAAAATCATTTTGACCCAAAACAGCCCTAAATTGGCTCAACTTATTTTGGGCCAGTAGAGTTCACTTTTCACATTTGTCGTATCAACCAAAAGGCAGAATGGCGCAAAAAACTTTTCCTTCACATAGCCCAGCACAGCAGCTCATTGGCTTGCAGCTGAGTGATCTCGTCGGTTAAAATAAAAACATACAAGGTATTTGTGCATTAATTCTACATCACCGTTTGGCAGAAAATAGGATTAATACATAAAACTCATAATTAAAATATTATAATATTGCTATCATCAACTTTGCTATCATCAACTTTCGTCAGAAAAATAGCAATCATAAATACAATATTCTTCTACATTAATTCTATATAACCGTTGGGCAGAAATGAAATTAATGCATGGAAAAACTCATTAATCAACTTAAAATATTGTTATCATCGACGTTGGTCAAAAAATAACAATATCATAATTTAACTTAAAACAAATTAGACTACTCCTCCAATTTCAATTTTCCCGTTGGTTCCAATTTAATTAGAGGATAAACATAATCATAATTTACTAAATAAATATAACTGCTCCTCAAATTAAATCCTCCCATTGGTTCGAATTTAATTAGAAGATAATCATCACCTTCTTTGCAGCGGAAACATGAAAAAAAAATCTTGAAATAATGCTTATTCAGAAGCATCACTGTGTACTTATCTACTCTCTAAAATTTGAGTAGAGATGAAACATCAAAACAAATTCATCAAAAAGGTGCTTCTAAAAAAGATAAAACTTAAAATCAGTGTTTACTATTCATTTGGCCCGGCCTGGGGAACACAGTCCGCAATCCATTCCGTAACAGTAGTGCGCGGCCCAGCGAAACACGGTGGCCCAGCGGAAAATCTTGGCACAGCAGCCTGCTTCGTGCGGCGCGCACGCATGCTCCCCCATGCCCAGGCCGCAACCTGGGCCTGGGCCAGGAATCTATTCGCCAGCCTGGGCCTAAAGCAGCTCGATCAACGCTGGCCATCAGATCCGATCGGACGGTTGTCCATACGCCTCGGTGTAACAAAAAAGACCCCACCGTGGCCATCCCTCCCCTAACCCTAGCTTCATTCTCTCCTCCCCTTTCTCTCTCTTCACCGCGACGGCCGACATCCTCTCTCCTTTCTCACCTAGAACCGTGGCAGTCGGAGAGAAGATGGTGGCGCCACCGCCGGTCCCCTCGCCGGTGCGCGCGCCCATTGTAGGCTGAGCAAACCACCGTCGAGCGGTCTAGCGACGGCACCCTGAGCGTGTGTGCACGGCTCGAGGGAGCGCCGGTGAGCCAGTGGCTCGGGTGATCTTCCAATGCTATGGCGGTGCTCGGGGTCTTCATCTTGCACAACGGCGGTAGGACGGCGGTGCTGGAAACTCGGGTAGGTTCCTTCCCATTTTCGTCCTTTAACCTTCTAGGGTTAGGGTTAGGTTAGATTGTTTCTCCTCGCGCCCGTGGTGGCTCGGGGTGACTTCCCGCGCGGCGTCGAGGCGACGGCGCACAGTGGTGACAGTGCGGGCGGTTCCTAGGTAGGAAAACCCCCTTCCTTTCCTTTCTCTTCTTGTGATCTAGGGTTAGGGTTTGGGAAAACTTGAAAATCTTTCATCTCCTTCTAATTTCTTTTCACTTTTCTACCCCAGACTCGATCTACACACTAGGAGAACCTAGCTTCGATACCATTGATAGACTTGTAGGACCTCTAAGTAGACTTGGTAATGTACCTCGTCGAGTGCAGTCGCGGCCGTGGCACCACCAACAAGGTGGCCACGACGTGTTCGTGTAGGGAAAGCCATGTAGGCGCCCGCTAGGTCATCGACGGTAGCAGCAGCGTAGGCGTGGACCAATGGTGACGGTGAAGGCGGTGTGGACTTCTCGTCGCTTACAACAGGCCCTTCTAGATCGGACTAGGGCTAGGAACCTCGGTGGGGCACTGGCGACTACGGTGAACCTCATGCCTTGTGCCCCTACCCCCACGTCCCTTTTTACGGCGCTGTGCAACAGGGACCCACCAACCATGGAATGGTTGGGCGCCCCGGATCAGGGTGCGGATCAAGGGTCCAATTGGTTGTTGGGCCAACTAGTGGAGATCAATCGAACAGCATGCACCTAACAACAACAACAACATAGCCTTTTAGTCCCAAGCAAGTTGGGGTAGGTAGAGTTGAAACCCACCAAAAGCCCCAAGTCACAGTTCAGGCACTTCAATAGCTGCTTTCCAAGTACTCCTATTCAAACATAGATCTCTAGGTATATCCCAAGCTTTCAAATCTCTTTTTATTGCCTCCCCCCATGTCAATTTCGGTCTTCCTCTACCTCTCCTCATATTATTAGCTTGGCTTAGGACTCCATAATGCACTAGTGCCTCTGAAGGTCTTCTTTGGACATGGCCAAACCACATCAACCGATGTTGGACAAGCTTTTCTTCAATTGGTGCTACCTCTAGGCGATCACGTATATCATCGTTCCGAACTCGGTCCATTCTTGTGTGACCGTAAATCCATCGCAACATACGCATTTCTGCAACACTCGTTGTTGAACATGTCGAATCTTTGTAGGCCAATATTCTACTCCATACAACATAGCTGGTCTAATCACCGTTCTATAGAACTTGCCTTTTAGCTTTTCTGGTACCCTCTTGTCACAGAGAATGCTAGAAGCTTGTCGCCACTTTATCCACCCTGCTTTGATTCTATGGCTAACGTCCGCATCAATATCTCTATCCCTCTGTAGCATCGATCCCAGATACCGAAAGGTATCCTTCTTAGGCACAACTTGACCTTCCAAACTCACATCTCCCTCCTCCTGTACAACTCCGCCAAAGTCGCATCTCATGTTTTCGGTTTTAGTTCTGCTCAATCTAAAACCTTTAGACTCAAGGGTCTGCCGCCATAACTCTAGTTTCCTATTTACTCTCGTCTGGCTTTCGTCCACTAACATTACATCATCAGCGAACAACATACACCAAGGGATACCCCCTTGTATGTTCCTGGTAACCTAATCCATTACTAAGGCAAAGAGATACGGGCTTAAGGCTGACATTTGATGAAGTCCAATTTTAATCGGGAAGTAATCTGTGTTACCATCGTTTGTTCGAACACTAGTCACAACATTGTTGTACATGTCCTTGAAATTTATACAGAGAAAATAAATTGTTAGAATGACTAATTTAGAATGCTACCTACACAAGGTTATAATAGGACCATTTAAGTATATCTCAAACAAATCTAGATGGATAGCATAGAACATATTGTTTTACTCGTGTTTACATGAAAACAGGGGAGACAGCTGAGCGACACATTCGACAGTTTCCATGTATAAAAAGAGAGGAAAAACAAAGGCCTTAAGGTTTGTAATGATAGTCATAATGTGATAGTAATAGGATAGCAGATAATTCACAGCCATGACCTGTGATGGGTGGCGTTCAAATCTGAATGTGTCTAGTGTTTCTTTATTAAATCATTACCAATCAACATAGGTTCATAGTTGCTGCGTAAACTAGATAGGACTATAGTTTAAGTTTTTCAGAGATTGTGATTGCTGTAGATACGTTGTTGGTCTGACTGTGCAGATAGGACTATAGTTTAAGTTTTTCAGACATTGTGATTGCTGTAGAGACATTGTTGGTCTGACTGTGATTAATTTCAGAGCCCGCTTGGTTTAGTTTTTAGAGTCAGCAGCTAAGCTGTTGGGTGAAATTTCGTAATACATTGAAGTAATGTTTTTTAGCCTGTTATCTTCGTAGAAGCAAAGGGTGGTACTTTGTGTATTTGGCTTAGTGAAAAATATCCACCGGTATGCAACAACAGTTATGACCACTGCATTCACGTTCGGTCTTGGCCTCCATGTGTTTGTTCCTGATGCTATATTTCAGGATCCTTCACAGGCACTGCCATTCTCTTGGTAGTAGATTTTTTTTTCATATTTAGGTGCTGCTGTTGGGTTCTCAATTGATGGTAGTGTTCATGGCTAGGATTTGGGAGTAGCTTAACTGAACTATTCATTTTTTATTACTGTTTAGTCTAAAACTTTTGTTTTCGGGATCTGGTTCACTAAATCTGCGCCATGTTGAGTTTATTACTATTACTGTATTTTGCTCTTTTAATGATGAGGTGGTAAGCTGAGTTTTACTACAATTTAAGTCTACCTTAAGACTGTAGTTGTTCGATTTCCTGTACTATGTCTCGCATATCTGTTTTTAAGCTGAGTTTCAGTCTAGTTTAAGTCTCGTATATCTAATGTTGTTGTTCCGTTTCCTGTAGTAGGTCTGTGCACCAACTGTTAATAGAAATGCCTAGCTGCGAGGAAAATGATTACGCCTAGCTGGGAGAAAAATGAATCTGTCTTTGAATTTTAGTAATTGATACCCTGTAATGGTATATTTGCTAAATATATTAATTTGCAGCCCTAGTGATTGAATTCTTATTGATCCATAGAACCTCACATACGTTGAATTCTTATTGATCCATAGAATCTGTCATTCTCACTAGCAGTCACAACAATCTTATAGCTTGTTGTCACTACAAGAATATAGGGGATTAACAATCCACAGTACAGTTTATTTTCTTTACTAGCTTTTATTTTCCTAAGTAGCTTTTCCTTTTGGTGCTATTGATTTTTGTGCGTGGAAGATTAGCACTGGGCTGGTAATGATTTTTCTGTTACATATATATTTTATATTGTTTCCTATATTTTTTTAGATTACTGTTACATTGTATGTTTGATTCAGTTGATGGTACAGTTAAAAAAGCTTTTGTGCAGGCCTCTGCTAGTGTGCCCTGCTATGTGCTACCTCTACTGCAGCTACTGCAAAACAAGTATGCTTCTATGTTCTCTGCTCAGCTTTAGGCCTCTGCTAGTGTGCTCTGTTTTGTGCTACCTCTTCTATGTTCTCTGCTCAGATTTGGGCCTTTGCTAGTGTGCTCTACTGCAGCCTATTAGTTGAAACTATCCTACTCTGTCTAGTGAGTGTCCTGTATTACTTGCTGTGCTTTGTATTGACTTCTGCACAAAATTCAAAATGAGAGTACCTTATAGTGTCTCACATTCTCCTTTTCAAAATTATAAGCTTTAACATCTTAGTTTATTTTGTGTCCTTGTAGCTACTTCTACACGATATTGTCCATTAACAAATCTCAAAAATAGGCATTACTAGTATTCTGCTTGCTCAAAAAATTAGCATGGTTGTGTGCACATGTTGAAGTATAAATATAGTTTTACTGGTACGATGGATAAGCACTCCTGTTACTTATGTTTCACTGTCAAGGTCATTAATGCATCCAGCAGTGTTTTATTATTTCTTCATGGTTGGCAAGTTCACTTGAGAAGGTCATTAGTGTATCCCTGAGTTTCTAACCTTATATTAAGATTGAGATTAGGAGTGTTTGGAATAATTTTGCACTCCTAGCACGAAACATACAGAGCAACATAAGCTTATATAGATCTGCACTCCCTTCAGAAATAATTTTGCAATCCTTTGTTACAAAAAAGGAAGGCTAAACTGGATTATCATATTGAAGTCTAATAGGGGGGCTATATATAGAATACAATGGGGACACATGAGAGAAACACTAGACTAGGGAGATTACACTAATACCCTTAACATCCTTCACTTGGTAACAATGGGGACCCGCGCAAATGACTCGCGCCCAAGCGGAGAAGACTTGACGACGGCTGCGTGGACGGCGCGGATGGAGGACCGCGCGGACGATGAACCCTGTGACAGGGAGAAGATCCGCAACGGATGGCATGGAGACGACAGGGTCCACGATTGGTGGACTCCCAGCCTTGGCCGCGATGGCGGCGATGAAGATCCATCCAGACGACGGAATGCGACGGCGGCTGCTGCTGCTGCATGACGCACTGGACTTGACTATATAGAGAGAGAAAAAATTAAAGATCGACGATGCTGCCTCTGGGAGTAGGGATTGATCCTCCCGGGGGAAGCGCAGCGAGTACGAAGGGTGGTGGCTGGATCTTAAACCTAGAGCTTTGGTACCATGTTACCAAAAAAGGGAGGCTAAACTGGATTATCATATTGAGGCCTAATAGGGGGCTATATATAGAATACAATGGGAATACATGAGAGAAACCCTAGACTAGGGAGATTACACTAATACCCTTAACATCCTTTACTTGGTGTATCTGCTTCATTTCTTATTTGGTTTGTTTATTTTCCGTGGGCACAGCTGCGGTAATGCGCAGTTTGTGCAGAAAAAAAAATCCCATCGCGTGTCTCGTGTCCCAAAGCACAGGTAAAAAGGTTCCGGCCCACTCACAGGGTTACGGGCCCCTGTGTGAGGGCAGGGTATGGGGTTCGGGGGTTTTCTCGGCCTACGTGAGAGGTCTTCTTCCTAGCGCAAAAACTGCAGGGGTTGTCTGCAGGCTGAGTTTTTTTTTCTGCACCTGAACCACTGCAGGGAGTTCAGGTTGTTAAATCTGAATAAACAAGTTGAATATGTTCACTGTTATCGATGTTGTTCGGGGATTAGTAGTGTTCTATTTCATCCTCTTAATAGGTTTGGTTTATTTATTTGTTCGCGTCAGATAGATATATGCTCATACGATTTAAGGATACCCTATGAGCAGCTTACACATTTGTCTATCTCCATGCTTCCTTTTCCTTTTTTTAGTGTTCTTCTGTTAATAGGTTTGGAGACTGGATTATTTTTTGTTGGGATAAACTTCGTACTGGACCAGTGCATCTTATCTCTCGATATGAGTGTCTTAAAGGGATATCCAATAAACAAATTTTGAACACCTTTGGTTTGTCGGGTTGGTACAAAGCCAGCAAATGCTTGAGCAGGTTTGGTCAGTTTCATTAGGAATTGTTCACTACTTGACTGTCTCAGTAATACAAGTGGATAGCTTGCAACTCAATTAGCCTTTCCATAGTTTCTTTAGCTGAATTATTTTTCACATATTAAATGGATGTGCACTACCCATGTTGTTCAATATCTCACATTAATATTGAATTGAGTGTGATGACTAATGACAACTGCCAGTCATTGTTTCTTGATTTGACAACAGCTTGGCCTCTGTTAGCCATTCCCACTTTGCCCCTACCCTTGATGTGAAGTGTCATTCTCTCAGGCATACCTTCTAGATGATTGATTTTTTACATTACTGCCTTCCCCAGTCCCCACCCCCACCCCAAATTCTTTTTTATCTTGGAAAATGGGATTTAGACAATAAGACGTTGCTTCGGTTACTTACATTTCTTAAAAGTATTGACTGATCTTTCATCTAGATGCTGGAGCTCTGCAGTAAAGGAAGTGTGTAGTCACCATGGTCCATTTCAAGAATAGGTACATGGTGGTGGAGGTCTTTATAGATGCAGGTAGAGGTGAACGGGACCCTGTAATCCTCACCCAATTTAATATAACAAAAGTTATAAGAGAGAGCATTCAGCTCAACTTTGGGGAGTGTGGCCTAGCTGGATCTGTTGGATCATTACAAGGTACTACCAGCAATTACTCCTGAAACCCTTTTAATCTTATATCAGTATTTGCTATACCGTGTTTACTACTGGCTTTTTAGTATAAAAGTACTTATAAGCTCTGGAAATTTTCAGTTAAGTATGTTTATCCTGTAACAAAGCTCTGCATTGTCTGTGTGCCACGTGAAGACCACCAAAAAGTTTGGGCTGCTATTACAATGGTTAGGTGCATTGGGAAGATCCCTGTTTCATTCAACTTGCTCGACATGAGTGGTAAGTGGCTCATACTCTGGATGATGATACCAAACAATAGTATTGCATTGCCTTTTTACTTGGTTGTTTTCCAACAAACTGGCACTTGATTTGGTGCACCGCGAACATTCCAAAAATAATCTTATTTCTGTAGTTGATTTTGTCTTCTCGCCAAAGTAGTAATTTGACAGATAGGATTTTGATTTAGAAAGGATTCAATATGCCCATCTCTCACCACCGTCAAGGTTAACAAGTGTGAATAATCTTCATGTGGGGTGTTTTGCTGTTTAATTTGAGTAATTTACTAAACTTCCGGTGCAACAGTTCTGCCATCTATGATGAAACATAGGAGCTACAGCTATAGTAGAAAGCTATAGATTTGTCACTCAAATCCATTCTGTTTCTTTCATATATTTTTTTAGCTTTTTGGAATTACATTTCTCCTTCTGAACTCAAAATGTAGTTCTGTCAGTTATTTTCCTGCTTAAAATATTGCTACATGTCAATTTGGATGGTCTGCTTCATATCATATTATTTTTTTCGTGTCCCTGTGACATGTATTTCATTAAGAAGTAGAGTTTAACAAGTTACAACCAACCTAGGTAATCCAGAGATTACCCAACACATAAAAAGAGAGAGAGCAGCGAAGGGGGAGAACCCACAACCCCACAACCCTACTAGCCATAACCTGCGATAAGATACATCAACGCAAAAGCTGCCTACAGAGTGGACCAGGCCACGATGGCAAAGCATCCATCGAGAGAGGTCGAAGAACCAGCGACAACGGCGGCAAAGTATCCGCTCGAGAGGATCAAAGTAACCTTAGCGACAGAGCATCTGCAAGGTAAGAGGCCCTCACAAGCTCAGCAGCAAAGTATCTGCCAGAGAGGGGGCCCAAGATAGTGATGGCGGCAAAGCATCCGCAAGGTGAACCAACAACAACAGTGCCCAAGCATCCGCTCGAGAACCTTGGCGGCAAAGCATCCGCAAGGTGAGATGCCTGCACACACTCGGCAACAAAGTATCTACCAGAGAAGGGAGCGAGGACAACGATGGCAAAGTGTCCGCCTCAGACCAAATGACGAATGAAGGTGACTAGGCCAAGCACTCCAGTAGGACAGACCTTTGCGAAGAACATGAGGCACACACATGAACAGCAAGGGAGAGATCCGGCAAGAGGAACAAGGGATGGAGTGAAGCAATGTGGTAGGTGCAGAACAACGATGCCTTCAAGAAGGGTGATGACATCCACGGACGCCACCATCGTTGTCCCTTGCCTGCGAGCGAGCGGACGACAGAATGGAATTTTTGACAACGCCTTCAACAAGGTAGGTGACGCAAGCTACGACACCATCGCCAGCCTAGAGCAGAGGCCAGGCAGGGCTTTCACCCAGATTCCAATCGACCACCTACGTGCTGCAAACAACAGCCCCCGTAGACGGCAGGCGAGTTCGCGGCCAGTGGCCCCGCGCTGCCCCGCCGGGGGCACGGCAGCGGCGACATCGACGGTTGGCGGCTGGACCCAACTACGTGCTGCATCTCCGGCCCTCGCGTCAGCTCTACGAAGAGAGACAGGCCTTGGCCTCGCCCACAGGTAGCGGCAGGCGGCCCCGCAAAACACCGAGCCCATGCCTCGCGATGACCTCCTACGCTGAGGCCCGCACGGCCTCCCAGACGCGCCGCGCCGCCACACGCGCGACCTCTGTGTGCCTCGCAGGTGGCGGAGGGCGGCCCCGCACGGCACCTGTGCGCCGCGGTGGCCCCAGTGCCGAGACCCTTACGCGACCACACGCGGCCAAGGCGTCGCACTGAAGCCCCCCGCGGCCGGCGCCTCTGGCAGCCCCGCATGGCCCCCGAGCGTTACGGTGGTTTCCTACGCCGAGGCCCGCGCGGCCCGTGGCCAAGCCCCATGGCCGACGCCTACAGCAGCTGCATGGATCCGGTCCCTCCCCGCACGGATCCAGCCCCTAGAAGCACGGATCTAGCAGAAACATGCACCGATCGAGAAATTTGGGGTTCGGGTAGGACAAGTGCAGAGGAGAGAGAAGGGGGAGAACGGGGAAGGAAGCCTTTTTGAGCCCCTCCCCCTGGCCGCCGCCACCACCGACGAGGAGGCGAGGTGCCGCGGCGGCGGCGGCCGAGCTGGCGAGAGGAGGCGATGCGCTAGGCCGGCCGGGCGAGCGCCCTGGAGTCGCCTCCGTGGGAGACGACGCGAGGGGGCCTCTTGCTCTTGCAGTGTCTCGCAAAATCTCCCTTCATATCATATTATATAATGTACTTCCTCCATCCCAAATTGTAAGTCGTTTGACTTTTTTGACACCAAGTTTGACCACTCGTCTTATTCAAAAATTTGTGCAAAATATCACTTCTTTTATCGTGGCATATTTTGTTAATACAAGTTCTTCAAGAATGACTTAAATATGACTATATTTGCACAAATTTTTTGAATAAGACGAGTGGTCAAACTTGAGGTAAAAAAAGTCAAACGACTTATAATTTGAGATGGAGGAAGTAGCACTTTTGCCACGTTGCAATACTAACATGTAGTCCTTAAGAAAAGAGCCGCTCTTTTTTTTATGGCTGAACTGGCCACGGTTGATCTCATCAATCATCATCGGATTCACTTTTTTCTAGGAAGCATCTGGGCTTGCAAGAAAGCTGCACTGGAGTGTGATGAAGCGAAATTTGAACAATACAAGGTGGCTGGCGGTGATTGTATCACGGCAGAGATCATCCAGTCCGTAGAGAGCTGCTTTGAGAAGATTAGAGGACTGGAGAGCTAGCAAAAGAATTCTATCTCGCCTCGTGTTTTTCTGTTTCATTGTTATATCTCTGCCCCTAAATGAAAGGAAAGGATGAAACGGCACATCCAACCATCTAGCATTGAGTGCACACCACACCTTATGATCTGAAGAGGAAGGAACTATTAATGTCTCAACTAGTTGAGTGCCCACTGGTATATATATGCATGGGTGATAATATTTGATATTCAATTGGTCCCTAAATGAAAGGAAAAGGAGGTGTTTCATTCTGTTGTCTCGTATTTTATTTCCTTCATTCATGCATTTTACGAGAGGTGTTTTAATTTCTTCTCTTGCCCATGCCTTGGAACACCCTTCAAATGGGCGGTCGGCGATGCACCATGCGTCCATGCCGCCAAGAACAGAAACGATGCCGCCGGCGTCTGAACACAGCATCATCACCGATCATCAGAACGGCCACCCTGTTTCAACTTACTGACGATGGCTCCTTGCAACACCTCGATCGATTCGTTCATGCATCGTAAACCACATGCATGAATGAACAAGAATAATATAATAAATTGTGGCTATGAGCGAACCGTTATAAAACTGTATACTCACCTAGATATTATATATATCTTGGTGCATGGATAAAACTATAAATTTTATAAAAGGATTTATAATTTAGAACAGAGGGCCGAGGGACCATTGACCCATCAGCACTGCGGCGGCGACGATGGCTGAGGGGAAAGATTGAAGATGAACGCGATGTTTGGGCTGCTGAGATGGGCCAGTGGACCGGCCTGCTAGATGAGTTTAGTTGGGGTAATCGTTGGATCACAACAGACGTCTCTGATACCCTGACTATTGCGAGAAGTCGCTCTGCGCGCAACTGTAGACTGGTTTGGACAATTGGTTGAGTGGCGAATTCTTCCAAGGTTGTTTAACTCTATGTGATTATAGTTACTCACGTATAACTCGTATATAGGTACGATCCCTTTTTATTTTCCCAAACAAATTAAATAAGTAGGAAATTGCATAAAAAATATATATACTAGAAGAATATCATGCTCGTTGCTGCGAGAATCGCAGATGAAATCATACTACTTATATTTACTTATATTGAAGAATATGCATGTTAGTGAATGATGTAGCACTTTATGTAGAGTATGTTAATGATGATATATGTGGTTTGTTGATGTAAATAGCTTGAATAAAGACATAATTGCATGTGCCAGTGGAGATTGAAAATATAAGAGTTAAATGCACCAGAGGTCCATAAACTTGTATGGGTGTTTCAATTAGGTCTATCAACTCTAAAAGTGAATTTCTATGTCCATAAACTTTTAAAGTTATTCACCATAGGTCCATACCCCTCCACATATACATCATATGCTAACGTGTCGTGCCACATGTGCGTCTTCCCTCTTCTTTTCCCTCTCCCACTCGGTCTCTCGGACACATTTCATCGAGCAGGTCCTGGGCGACCTTGAGCTCGCGCACGCCTCGATTCTCATGCTCCGTTTCCACCAGCGACTTCAACTGCTTGTTTGCTTGTCGTCGACACCTGGATGCAGGCTCATGATTGAATGCAGCAGCAGCAGTGTCGCGATGGCGTTGACGTGCAACGCCCAAGCGAGTGCGAGTTCCTCTGAAAATGCGCCAAGGTCATCCTTGCCGGCAGTCGGCATGCAGGACAAGTGGACAACGTCGGCCGCGCCATGGCCGCCGAGCTCGACCTGGACGCGGGCTACACCCCCTGCGAGGTGGTGAACTACGCCATGAACAAGCTAAAGATGATGGAGCGAACAATGTTGGAGTGCGCAGCGGAGGTGATCTCAGCGCTCAACAATAGCTACTGACTGAGCAAGGAGATGTTCCTGGCTCAGCCAGAGCTCTAGTTCATTGTCTTCTCCTCCATCAACAATGCATGCGTCCCAGGCATGCAGTACGTATTGACTAAGGCCAATGAAAACATAAGATATTTTGTGGAACACGTAATTAATTTTATTAGTCCAAATCTACTACGGGGTAGTATACGAGTTATAACACACGACAGCAGTGCACGGCGTCCTCCGTTCTCTTCATCGCCGTGCATGACATGACCTCACCACCTCTCATGAGCCATGTTCTTGTTCGACAGTCTGCGGTCGGCACTCGGCAGCCACCCTGAGTGACTGCACACAGCACACCATGGCGCGCCACAGGTGCCTGACGTGCTGTACAACAACATGGCCTCCCTCCGCCGGTCAGCCCCCCTAGATGAAGATGCGTGGGGCAGGGGTGATAAGGACACGCCTACGATGCCCGAAAATTTGCTCAATCTTTCACGGTGCCAAAATATTAATAATTAATATAATCTGAATTTTTGTATGAACAGGTCGCTGCAACAATCTCTGTTAAGCACTACGGGAAACAGATCCTTTGCCGAGTGCAACTCTCTTTGCCGAGGGCTAAAAGTCGGGCACTCGGCAAAGAGCTATTTTGCCGAGTGCCGCACTCGGCAACGATATACACTCGACAAAGAAGGCTTTGCCGAGTGTCAGACACTCGGCAAAGGCCCTTTTTGCCGAGTGTCAGGCACTCGGCAAACCCTGGCGCTCGGAAAAAGCGGCGTCAGGTAACGGCCACTGCCTGCCGTCTAGGTTTGCCGAGTGCCAGCGGGTAGGCACTCAGCAAACCACTTCTTTGCCGAGTGCCAGACCCTGACACTCGGCAAAGAATAACGGCAAACTATTTTTTTCTACTTTTGAACTCCAAAATTTTTCTCGAGTCCTCCTACAGTACATGAGACTCCATGTTAAAATTTGGAATATTTTTATGGCTTTTTACTATATTTAGTTAATTTATTTCATTTAATTGATTTTTTTGGAAAACGCAAATTTGAACTGCACGTGCATCGAATAATGGAATTTAATGATTTAAAAAATGATATTCATGGTATTGAGTGTAGTGTGAGGCCGTATCCAGGAACGGACCCGAAATTTCGAACATCTTGTTCCCGAAATATGACCACGAACTTGTGGACGAATTGTTTTTAAATTCTATAAAATGCAAACGAAGTCCGAAAATTATGAAACTTGTCGAGATATCATGATATCGTATGTGGACGATGTGATAAAAATTTGAGAAGGTTTGGTGCACGTTATCACGTACGATGCTTACAAACCAGGACATCTCCACATGCTTAAAAACTTGTTGAGAATTTTTTTTAAAATGTTTGCTGAGTGCCTCTCCGCCTGGCACTCGACAAAGTGGTATTTTTTTTAAAAAATGATGCAGTGTGGTTTAGGGTTTAGATTTCAAAAAAAAGGAAAACACGTTTGCCGAGTGCCCCGATCTGGCACTCGGCAAACCGGCCTCCTCTGCCGAGTGCCAGATCGGGGCACTCGGCAAACGGCCCATCCACTTAGACAAACCGGCCTCCCTCCCTCCCACACACGCACACACGCGCACCGCCGTCCCGCCCCGCCCCGCGCCGCGCCAGCCGGCCCACCGTCCCGCCCCGCCCCGCCCGCGCACGGCAATGCGCCCCCGCCAGCGTGCCCCCACCGCCTTCGCCCGCCCCGCCCGCCCCACCCCGCCGACGCGCCCCCGCCGCTCCACCACCCGCGCACGGCGGCGTGCCCCCGCCAACGTGCCCCCACCGCCTTCGCCCGCCGGCCCGCCCACACCGGCGTGCCTCCGTCGGCCGCCCCGAACACCGCGGCCCACCGGCGCCCCCCGCCCCATGCCCACCGCTCCAACCCCGCGGCCTACGCCCCGGCCCTCTCGGCACGACCCCGGCCATCCTCGGCGCACCCTCGACCGCCGCAGCCATCCTCTCCCCGTCCCCGACGTGCCTCGGCCAGCCCCGACGCCCCAATGCCCTCCCAGCCCCCGACACCATAGGTGAGTAGTAGAGTAGCAGTGGTAGTATGTTTTAGTAGAAGTAGAGTTCGGTAGAGTAGTAGTAGTAGGTGGTTGTGGTGGTGATAGTAGTAGTACAGTAGGTGGTTGTGGTGGTAGTAGTAGTAGTAATAGGTGGTGGTGGTGGTGGTGGATGAATGTGACTTGGCAATGATATGTTGAATTGAATGCATATGTATATGTGGTTGTCGTCCATCATGCCGTATGTTCTTTTTTTTGCAGAGAAGAGCCGGAGTATCTCGGCGACCCCAATCGTCTTCCTCGCCGCTACGGGTCTGCCTGCACCGCGTCGCCTCACCACTGCACCGACCTGCCATGGCCTCGCTAGCCTGACTCCACCGCCACCCTAGGTATAACCCCTCTTTCCATATCATGGTCGTAGATCGCGTAACCCAGTTAGGCGTCTCCCGTTCGAAAGAGATACGGTTGGAGGTATGCAGATCTTTGCATATCTACGACCATATCTGTTTTGGATTGTCCACGTTTTTTGGACAGCCCGCGGATGCATAGATGGGTTAGTTTTCATGGCCTGTTCCGATCCGAGATAGAGTTTTGGCATCACCTCCCTGTTGTTCTCCGGATACGCACTCTTCTTTGGCAGGACGCGTATCTGGAGAACAGCGGGGAGGTGCTACCGAAATTCTGTCTCGGATAGGAGTAGAGCATGGAGACTAACCTCATCTACTCATCCACGGGTGGGATTAGGACCTATCCTCACCTATTAGATAGTAGGAACACCATGTAGATGCAATTGATGGTTACTTTGCTCGGTGATACATATGTTAGAGGATGGATGATCGTCAGTGGATGTACACGGGCCGGAGAAGTCAGAGTGATTACACCAATGAATGGATGAACAAGACCAATGCTTTCTTGAACAGTGCATTTGGCAAGGCTGCTAAAGGACATTGCCTAGTTTTGTATCCCTGTAGCAAATGTGGAAACAGGAGAAGGGTAAACAAGGTGGAAATGGGTAAACATCTTGTGAAGAATGGATTTACGCCGGACTACACCCGGTGGGTCCACCATGGTGGAGCCCATCGTATGAGAGAGGAGGTGGTGAGACCACGGGTGGAGGCTTTTGATGCTGATGCTGGGGTAGCAGACATGTTACATGACTTTCACCAAGGACAGTTCGATGAGGGACGTGAGAAGGAGGAGATGGAGGCAGCCGCACAGGCGTTCTATGACATGATGGACTCGGCACAGAAACCCCTTCACGATCGGTCAATGGTGTCTCAACTAGATGCCATTGGATTCTTAATGGGGTTGAAGTCCGAGTTAAACTTGAGTCGAGAAGGCTTCGATAAGATGTTGGCCGTGATTAGCACTCTGCTTCTGGAGGGCCACATTCTGCCAAAGAGCATGTACGAGTCACAGAAACTCCTTCGTGCACTTAAGATGTCGTATGAGTAGATACATGCTTGTCTGAAGGGGTGCGTCCTATTTAGGAAAGAACACGAGCATGCAAAGTTTTGTCCAAAGTGTAAATCCTCCAGGTACCTAGAGGTAGACTCTGATGATGGCTAGAAGAGGCAACTTACTATCCTCGTGAAAATCCTACGGTACCTTCCGTTCCTACCGAGGATCCAACGGCTATACATGACCGAGGAATCCGCAAAACAGATGACATGGCATAAAAATGGCAAACGATATAATCCTGACAAGATGGTACATCCATCCAATGGTGAAGCTTGGATCCACTTTAATGACCAACATCGTGACAAAGCAGATAAGGCTCGTAATGTACGTGTTGCACTGGCAATAGATGGGTTCAATCCTTATGGAATGATGACTGCCCCATACACATGTTGGCCCATCTTCGTTATCCCCCTTAATCTCCCCCCCCCCCCCGGTGTCTCCTTTCAACAACATAATGTATTCTTGTCGTTGATAATTCTTGGACACCTAGGGAGTAATATGAGTGTGTTCATGGAGCCCATGTTTGATGAATTGGTCCATGCTTGGGACGAAGGGGTATGGACATACGATCGAGCTACAAAGACAACCTTTAAAATGCATGTTTGGTACCACTGCTCCCTGCATGACTTCCTGGCGTATGGGATATTCTACGCCTGGTGTGTTCACGGGAAGTTCCCATGCCCAATATGCAAGGAAGGTTGGAGGTTCATTTGGTTGCAGAAGGGTGGTAAGTATTCGTCGTTCGACAGACATCGTCAATTCCTACCTCTTGACCATCCATTTAGACAAGACATCAAGAACTTTACAAAAGGCGTCAAAGTGACAAACCCTGCACTGCGGATGATGACTGGTGCCGAGGTTCATGCTCAGATAGATGCTCTCGTGCCCAATGAAGAAGGTGATTTTGTGGGATATGGTGAGCAACATATGTGGACTCATATCTCGGGCATGATGAGGCTCCCCTATTTCGATGACCTTCTTCTGCCACATAACATTGATGTAATGCACACTGAAAAGAATGTCGTCGAGGCACTTTGGGCAACACTCATGGACACTAAAAAGTCTAAGGACAACCCTAAGTCTAGAGTGGACCTGGCAACGTTGTGCAATAGACCAAATCAAGAGATGCAGCCTCCTAGTTGTGGCAAGACCTAGAGAAGGCCTAAGGCTAATTTCATCTTGAAAAAGGACCAAAGGAGGGAAGTACTTGAATGGATCCAGACGCTAATGTTCCCTGTTGGGTATGTAGCGAATCTAAAGAGGGGAGCGAACTTAGGCACTCTGCGAGTCAACGGGATGAAGAGTCACGACTACCACATATGGATTGAGCGGCTTCTTCCGGCGATGGTTCGAGGCTATGTCCCGGAGCATGTCTGGCAAGTGCTGGCAGAGTTGAGATACTTATTCCGCTAGCTTTGTGCCAAGGAGCTCTCTCGGACCGTCATTGATGACTTGGAAAAAGCGGCACCCGTGTTGCTATGTAAGTTGGAGAAGATCTTTCCACCCGGCTTCTTCTTGCCGATGCAGCATTTGATTGTGCACCTCCCGTATGAGGCACGGATGGGGGGGCCATGCAGGACCGTTGGTGCTATCCAATCAAGAGATGTTTGAAGACTCTTCACAAAAAATGTAGAAATAAAGCCAAAATTGAGGCTTCCATTGCAGAGACATACATTCTAGAGGAGGTGTCGAACTTCATAGAGAAATACTACACTGAGAACCTTCCTAGCGTTTATAATCCACCCCCTTGTTACAATGCTGGCGAAAATGAATCGAACCTCAGCCTTTTCCAAGGGCAACTCGGAAGTGCAACTTGTAATTATGTTTTGTTCATTTTTGCACCTATTTCTAATTATGTCTTGTTTTTCTTTTTTATTGCAGGTGATTGAACAAAGATGGCGGGTGACCATCATAGGTTCATGAACTCGATTTACCAAAGACCACGCCGGTTGTAGGAGGAGGCGGAGGGGGCGACAGAGGGATCAAACAGGAGGAGCAGGAGGACTGCCAGCCGTAGGAGGGGCCATCTCCTCCCACGCCACGTGAGGAGGAGGTGGCGCCCGTGGATGAGTAGGACGAGGAGCTGGTTCAGCAGATGGACGAGGAGGAGGGGCCACACGAGGACGAGTCTCCTCCCACGTCGTGGGAGGCGGCAGGCACGGGTTCTGCTTCCTCCGACTCCTCTTCAAGTGTCTACTTGCGAGGTCCCGCGAGCCTCCCACAGGTTCCGCTTCCTCACCAACGCCCAGTGATTCGCCCCGAAGGGCAAAAGTAAGTAACTTTATATGTTATCACCACTACTTCATATAATATAATGAAAAAAACTAATAATTTTTCTTAATCACTTGTGCAGGAACTGGGTGGTTGTGTCGGGTGGTAGCGCACGGCTAGTCAACGACATCCTAGGTCTTCTGTGTAGGAAACACTTCACCAGCATTGTCACGTACGCATCAAAGACGGAGCCGGCCTACTTGTTTGACCACTACGCCATCGCCCCCGATGCGGAGTACCACAACAAGGCGGCGCGGGTGAAGGCAGAGTTTTGGGTAAGTCTCCCTCGCACAACATTGATCAATATGTCGCATTCATTGGACTTTTCTTGAAATAATGAATGGATACATCGCTTTTGTATGCAGATTTATTACAGATGCGAAGAGGGATTTGAGGCCAGGGTGGAGCAAGTGACTACCAAAGCCTGTAAAAAACTCGTCACCGACATGCATCATGAGGTGCGCATCCAGGCCATCGTAACCTACTACGAGTCGAAGCTTGGAGAGAGGAAAACCAAGAAAGACGCAAGAGAGATGCAGCTGACCCGGGAGCAGTACCTTGAGGTAAATGAAGAACATCAATATTGATTTGTTTTGAGATTAAGTTGGTTTAATTTGATCTTCTTATATGTCCAATACTTGATGACGTGTAGATGATTCCCTGGTGGTGCCAAGCGTATCCCGAGTGCTGGGCTATGATGGTGGAGAGGTGGTTCACGGAGGAGTACCTCAAGATGCACAGGGATGCCCGAGACCATCGTTTGCAGATGCAAGGTCCAGCACACCATCAAGGCAGCCGCAGCCTCGCCGGATACAAACAAGCATGGGTACGCGAATTCATTTATCTATTGTGACGCACAGTTCTGCCTGATTTCTAATCATCGTGCTGTCTTTCTCGCAGTCGACGTCACATAGTGGCCAGGCTTGCTCAGACTTCCCGGCATGGTGTATGGCCCACAAGGGCAAGGCGACGTCCGACGTCTCCTTC
Organism: Miscanthus floridulus; assembly: GCF_019320115.1. Classification (NCBI taxonomy): domain Eukaryota; kingdom Viridiplantae; phylum Streptophyta; class Magnoliopsida; order Poales; family Poaceae; genus Miscanthus; species Miscanthus floridulus. The sequence goes on along the minus strand of NC_089588.1, from coordinate 99,928,070 downwards.
AACCTGGAGGACCCGCCCGAGGCATACACGAACCCGAGCGTCCACTCCCGCATTAGTGAGTACACAGAGGTGGCGAGGTCGCTCCATGGGCCAGACCATGATCCGAGCACCCAGGACTTCGATGGAGAGGCCGCCATGAGGGCGGGGCAAGGCAAGAAGCATGGGTGGTTCTGGCTTAGTGACGGCGTCATCGACACGGCCTCTACTCCCTCTCTCTCCTAGATCCGAGCACGAAGCACGAGCGAGAGCTCGGCCATTTGTACACGACTGACCGCTGCACAGCACCGGGTCGATGTACTCGAGGTTATTCCTGTTTTACTCATCATACATTGATCTTTACACACCTTAATTAGCTTTGCATTACTGAAACATTGGAGTGAAATATTGCAGGTCCGGCTGGAACAAGAAATAAGGCAACGTCAGGAGCTGGAGGTCGTGCAGTAGAGGATGGCGGCCCAGCTGGAGGCCGAACGGGCCGGGCGGTAGGCCCAGGCGCACAGGCTGATGGACATTACGGAGTTCCTACAAGGGCTTGGGCAACATGTGGGCTTCTCTCTGCCAGCTGGGCTGTTGGTTCCACCTCCACCTCCATGTCCTGCAGCTGCAGTTACTCCTGTGAGTATGAAAGTTTTTTTACTTTCGCTTGTGCTTTGCTTGTATGGCCTCTACCTTCCTAGATTAGCTATACAAATAATCTTGTCTCACATGTAATCTTTTCTTCTTTGTGCAGTCTCCATCTGACGGTGGTTCGAATAATCCACCTCATGCACCTCCGAATAATGGAGCTGGACCTTCACCACAATCGTAATGGCCGAGATGAGTGCACGTTGTATTTTTTTCATTTGTTGTTCACTTGGTGATGGACTTGTGATATACTTGTGATGCACTTATGGACTTTGATGGACTTGTGGATTTATTTGGATGGACTTGAGCACTTATTATTATATATGTGATATATATTGTGATGGATGTGATATGCGCGGATGGATGTGTGAACGGATGAGATATATATCTGATGGATGAGATATATATGTGATGAATGAGATATATATGTGATGGATGAGATATATATGTGATATATGTTTGTATGAATTTATTTGTCACGATGGAATGTAAAAATAAAATAAAAATTGTCGTTTTGGGTCACTTTGTCGAGTGTTGCACTCGGCAAAGGACCTCGTTGCCCAGTGCCATGGTCACAGCACTCGGCAAAGCTGGAAAAATGGGAGCTCGGAAAACCATTTTCTAGCTTTGCCGAGTGCCATGACCATGGTACTCGGCAAAGAATTTTTTTAAAAAAAAATTCAAACTTTGCCGAGTGCCGGCCAGAGAGCACTCGACAAAGAAATTTTTTTAAAAAAAAATCAAACTTTGCCAAGCGCCGGCTAGGGGGCACTTGGCAAAGAATTTTTAGAAAAAAAATAAAACATCTTTGCTGAGTGCCGGCCAGAGGGCACTCGGCAAAGAAATTTTTAAAAAAAATTCAAACTTTGCCGAGCGCCGACCAGGGGGCACTCGGCAAAGAATTTTTAGAAAAAAAATAAAACATCTTTGTCGAGTGCCGGCTAGAGGGCACTCCGGCAAAGAAATTTTTAAAAAAAAAAATTCAAACTTTGCCGAGCGCCGGTCAGGGGGCACTCGGCAAAGAATTTTTAGAAAAAAAAATAAAACATCTTTGCCAAGGGCCGAATAGAGGGCACTCGGCAAAGAAATTTTTTTAAAAAAAAATTAAAAATCTTTGCCGAGCGCCTGCAGGGTTTGCACTCGGCAAAACGACTGTCAACGGGGCCGGCGCCGTGACGGTCTCTTTTCTTTGCCGAGTGCCTCCGGGGCTCTCGGCAAAGCCTTTGCTGAATGCTCGATGAAAGACACTCGGCAAAGAGGGCTTTGCCGATCAATTTTTTGCCGTATGTTCTTTGCCGAGTGCCGCACTCGGTAAAGGCTTTGCCGAGTGCAATTTGGCCTTTGCCGAGTGCCTCAGGCACTCGGTAAAGAACCTGAATCCAGTAGTGAAGCTAGCACAGGTAGTCCGCAAGTTACAGAGTACAAGCAGGTCATCCTCAAATCAGATATATCAACACCAATTAAATTAGAAGTGTGCCTCGTGACTAGATTAGTCAAATCCTAACAGCCAGCAGTAATGTCTCACGGAGCCGATATAATCCCAATCACAAAAGATGCAGCAAGAGACCAATACTGAACTCAACTCAAGAAGTACGTATACATATATATGATGAATTGGACAATAACAGTAACGACTGAGTAGCACAAATAATCCAAATAATTCCTTTGGCCAAACAAACATGAGCAGCAGTATTATTAATAATAAAGGGATCAGCTTACAAGAGATGTTGTAATCCAAATCCTAGGATAATCCTTCCACCCGCAGCCACGATGAACCACGATCAGAAGATGGGGAACTCCAAGAATTCCAAGCGACGCACTCAAGCCGTAGCAGCATGATCACGCACTCCACGCAGATCCACAAGCACTACACCACAACATCAAGATTAGTGATGGACGGTCTGACGCTAAAAGCGGCTACAGCGATAGACAATCTGACGCTAAAAAGTTATAGCGTCAGACTTCTACAGACGCTGTAAGTCCTATCGCTAAAAATCTTTAGCGTCAGACAGTACTTTTAGCGTTAGACAGTCTGCTGCCCTGAATATTTATAGCGACAGATTGTCCATTGCTACTTTTTAGCGACAGATAGTCCATTGCTACTTTTTAGCGACAGACTGTGCGATGGTACATATGGTTTTAGCGACAGACAATCCAACGAGACAGTTTTAAATGATTAAAAAAATAAAAATTAATCCATCAACAATTGTCCACAATAATACAAATGTCACTACACAACTAAGAACAAACATACACTAGTGAATGGCGCGCGCCATCGCGCGCCTACACATATATTGTATATTACACATGCTGATGTTTCCAAAGAGCTTATGCATATTTATATTACACATGGTACTGATGGTACTACTTGTTTTACTTGTAGCTAAAGTAATACAGTTTATAGTACATGGCCTATATAATACACAAACAAGAGGCCTAACAGGTTTGTGTTGACCTGTTGCAAAAGTAGATATGTAGTTACTGAGCTTTGCAATTGGCGGTCTTTGTTTCAGGTTTGGAACTCCCAAGTCTTGGCCTACATTGTTTAGGACATATATCAGGATGAGGACATAGACAGCCTGGAAATCTATGTATATATGACAGCCTGGAAATCTATGTGGAAATCTCTGGGAAGAAGCTATAAATTCAAAAGTGTATAAATATGTTATGAAGGCCTACATAAAAGTACATATGCATTTTTAAGAAAGTATGTAAGCAACAGTATCAACTTGAAATGAATTTCCTAGAGATCGATACCTCTCTGTCCTGCTGATACCTCTGGTGTGATCCTTCGGAAAGCCGAGTAGAAACTCCATCTCATCAGGCTCTAGAGGAGCAACCTTGTTTAAGCCAACCCAAGCGAGATTCCATTTCCTACACTCCTCCAACACCAACTTCTGAACTCTTGGAGGAGGTGGATCTGAACTGTTTGTAAGGGTTACACGAATCTTCTCTAACAGTTTTGCACTAGACACACAAGTCTGGAGGCAATTGAACTGTTGTCTTGGGTCCCATGATGGCCACCACCTCTTGGTACGAGGAAATGCTGCGGATATTGTCCTTGGAGGTTTAGGGAGGAGAGGTGACCTGTTCTCAAGTGGCAAATTGTGTATATAACCTCTTTTCCTGGCAGCAGCACAAAAGTACTTTGAGTCCACAAACTCCGGCTGAATATCATACAAGAATCTTGATATGATAGTCCAGACACCTTTTGGAGCAAGAGCAACATTCTCGTAGTAGAAGTATGGTGGACCCATAGCTTGTGAAGGTAGATCTCTGTTCACTGGTCTTGGCCACTGATCTGGCAAGCTAAATCCAACCATTGGATTTGGGAGCGGCATGGGTTCATCAGCGCTACCATCTAATGGGCCTCTACTTCCCTGTGCTTGACCTCCATATCTCTTTCTCTTTTTTTTGTTCCCATCCATGAACCTTCCCTTGTTTATCCCTCCATAGGAATTATCCTGCAGTATTGCAAACATAGTTCCATTATCAGACCATTAAATTAGAACTAAATCTTATTGCAGACTTGTATGGATAGTTCACCTAAGACGAACCTCAAGGTTGGAAATTGATGTTTATTTTGCTCAGGAATCTAAAGGCAAACAGAGGAGCATGGAACAAAGGTTTAGAGAGCACACCGCATCTAGTAATAGCCAGTGCAGCCTCGTCTTCAGGAAACCCCATTTTCACTAAGGAATCAATTTTGTCATCCTTATGTGACATCTCATGTAAGAAATCCTGTGAAGAAAGCACATAAAAGCACTGAGAATACAGTTGACAAGCTACATAAACTAGCATTGCAATTACCTTCTCCAAAGGACAAAAACAACAATTCTTGTAATGTGTTAAAAAATGGGAAGTATCATACCTATGGACAAGTTAGGAAAACAATTAGCTTTTTAACTGAGAAAAACAAATGTAATGTGTAAAAAATGATCGATTTGCACAAGTATCAAAAAAGGAAATAGATTATAATTTATAACCCATAACTGAAGGGGGTTTTTTCGTGAATTAAAACAGTAGGAGAGAGTGGTATTACAGGGAGGAGGGGGTACAACAAACTTAAGTACAAAGAAATGAATGTCAGATACAAAATAAGAAATTCATCATTAACGACCCACCCACAATTTTGCAATTTCATTTGTTAGTCCATGGTGGCGTCTTCTTCAAGAATGTCACTAACACGAGAGTTCTAATCATACGCATAAGATGAAATGCAATAGTTCCAAGTTTATGATTGACACAACTTTCTTGCTTACCGTCTTACCGATACGATTTTCTTACAAAATTAAGGATTTTGGTTTCATGGGAACTTGTTTTCTTACAAAATTAAGGATTTAACAAAACCACCAGAGCAATAATCCATTTGACATACCAGTGATTCGTTATGGCTTAGAGAAAGGAAAGCAGCAATGTTGCTAACTGAAATTAACAAAAACATAGCAAGGCAATATCACCTTAATCCCAATCAGACTTATCTTTTTACCATATATGGAGAAGCACACCAGTAAAATGTGTTCTTTTACAATTTATATGTGATGTTACATTACATGATGTGACACCTAATTAGCATAGGGACACTTACCATAGCTTCACGTGCAGTAAACTGTAGCACCTGAACCACAATTCCTGAACAAAGATGAAGATGGTTAATTTTCATATAAGTAGAAGATTGTGTCAGGTTCATTAGAGAGCCTGGCCTCCATATTCAGAGTAATTTCATAGCATTTCACGAGTCACCACATCCCACTTGTCGGAGCAAAATTGTTGCCTAACAATGTTTCTGAGGACATTTGTTGCCTAACTTTCCCAGTTTATGTTCTCAGGTTTATCAATAAGCAAGGATTGAGGTATAAGAACCACAAAGTGACCTAGAGTATTTCCTAAGCAATAGTATCCCACAGAAGGAAGCCTTTTGATCACTGAAGGAAGCATAAACATGTTGGTAAGCTAATTAACATGTGGAAAAATAAACCCAAGAGCAACACTAATTATATCTTCACAGCCTTCTCTTTTCAGGTTTCCTATTTAATCACTAAAAAGTATGTTGATTCAGCCAAAGGGGAGGTCATCAGATCCATGCAAGAAGAAAGATCCACGCAAGAAGAAAGGGGAGGCTTCAAGGGAGGGCTGAGGACATGCAATTACCTCGCAGTATGACAAACTAGCCTCCACTTGGGGTTTATAAAATTTCAGATCCAAGCATCTGTCAGGTTTATAAAATTTTAGTGAATTAAATACTCATGTGTGCATACCATCTTCGGTACAATATAAGGTTAACTTAGAGCCTAAAATCTGAGATGAACTGAATGGGAGAACATAGGTTCATGTCACTTCCTAATTTAGTTGGCTTACCTTATCAATTTATTTCTCGAAATGGAACACAGATCCAACCAACCTAAACCAAAATATAAATTGTGTCAAGGGCATTAGCACATATGTATGCAATACAGAACAGAGCTGGCATGGACAAAGGCGATGACAAATATAAGTGTACACGTAAAGCTGTTTTGCATTCCATTGGAGTTGCAGGCTAGACAAAGGTAATATATCTCATATTTTCAAGTGTTATATAACTGAGGGGAAAGCTATAAAAACTCTGTATTTGTAGATGCCTGGCTAGTGAGCAGAGAAACAGACCTATGTACTGTTGTGGGTAGGTTGTGCACCTTTGCCATAGACATATTTTGTATATAAAGAAACCAGATTTCACAAAGCATGTAAGTTTGGATTCATACCACAGATCTAACTTCCACTCAACAAAGGATGGTAAAGAAATCATGGCATCCCACGTATAAAATCTAGGAACATAATACAAATAACATAAGTACATATGTGCGGCTTAGGTGTGAAATCACACCAACTTTCTAAGGGCCAAACTCTTGAAGCACATAGGCAAGGAAAAAGAACAAGAAGAAAACAGGGAACCAAAAGGACATGGGATACTTATAGTTGAGTGCATCCACGAATCTGACTTAGGCCATTCTAGATTAATGACAATGAGAATGGCTGCCATGCAGTTGTATCAAAATTTCCTTAAGTTCAGGTACATTGAGAAATAAGGGTATCCACTTCAGTTTAATTGTCGAAGGTTGAAAGAGAGAAGTGATTAAAGCTCACAATGCTTAGAGTTTGAGGCACACAAAATATTACTTCCACCACTGCATGGTTCACGATGAATTGAACAGCATCTGGGCCTGAAAGTACAAATGTACAATACACAAAAACTATCACTTGACAAATCATAAATGAACAAGAGAACTATAGTATAGTCATTCTGTGTTGTGAACATACCGAGAGTGTCATAAAGTGGCATAGATACATATGAATATGCAGAACAAGCATGGTCAGCTATAACCCACTCGGGTCTGTTTATAAAATACAGACCAATGCATGCACCCTGATTCCAAATAGACATGTGGTTATACCTATAGATGAGAACCAGCGGGCTGGCATGGGGATCTGCAATAAGGATGCCACATAAGTATGCAGTTAGCAATTTTAATGGATGAAAAGGATTAGTATTTTGGCCCTACCTTGTAATGTGCGCCCAGAGATGCTAGAAGTGATGGCCTGGAAAGAAATCATACTTCAGAAAAACAATATACTTCATAAATAAAACCATATTCCAACAATTATCAGTTGCAAGTAAATAAAGCATGTAAGCTACACACGTGTTGGTCCAAGTTCACAATTTATCAGTTAACCCTAGAGTTAAAATTGGTGGCAGCATAAGTCCATGGAGTGACAAACAACTAACACAATAGTAGAAAACCGAACAATCCCTTGAGGTAAAGTCTACAATGATATACCTCGTGGACGCACATCTGCCCGCCTCTGCTAAGGTACTCCTTGCCCACAAGCTATGGGCAATCAACATTACACATCATCAAATAGATGTCTCGAAAAGCATCAAAATTTGCACAAATTCGTCGGCAGCGTCAATCATCTAAAATCTTACCCGACCAGAAGTGCACGTATGTTTGCCATCTTCCCAAGCAAAACCTCCGCAGCAAATGATCCCTGGTAGAATGTGTCACAAAACAAAAGGGGCAGCAAAGAGGGGTGGTTTTCAGTTGGGCACGAAAAATATTTTGTGGAATACTACAATCTCTAATAGGGCCACGCATGGATGGGTGGATTGGAACATTAGTGGCAACAAACACTATGGTGCCACACAAATCCACACCGAAACAATAAATCTAAATGGAGAGGAAGGAGGTTCCAAATTTGACCCAGAACGGAACCAATCTCGTTCTTCCAACAAAGGAATCTGCCCCCCCATTCAAGCGAGCCAGGACTACTAGGAAGGAAGAGATCGCTACTCACCGGGACGGACGGATCTCCAAGCCCGCTCGAGCGAGAGAGGAGCAGCGGCCGTCTATGGAGGATCTGGAGGAGAGGAGGAGGACTACGACGGGGTGGAACCGGGTGAAAGGAGGGTTCGGCAGCGCTGGGTTAGATGCCCCCCACCACCACCAGCGCGGACGAAGACGAGCAGGGGAAGGGAACTAGCGGCAATGCATAGGCAGGGAGCCGTCCCCAGCCTACACGCACCACCGGAGTGGTGTGCCGCCAGAGGGGCCACAGCCTGCAAGCTCACGGCGTCGGAGGGGGGATGGGGGGCTCATCCCGTACTTGCCTACGTCGCCAGAGCAGGGGAGCAGGAGTTCGTGGGGGACTACATGAGGGAGAAAGAGAGGGCAGTAGGGTTTCAACTGAGAAGAAGATAGCGCTGTGTTTTATTCATCGTTTCGTGTATCTCGGCCATTGAAAGTCAATCAGACGGTGAAATGCGAGTATGCTCCGAGATGGGCTGAGATGGGCCAAATCACTGATGGGCTAAATGCGAAATTGCTTCACGAGCGAGCTAGATAGAGGTGGGGCACGCGAGCTCAACGTGGGCCCATTTTCTTTAGCGACAAACAGATTGATGATACATTTGGCTTTAGCGACAGACGGTTCAACGCTAAATATGAATACCTATAGCGACAGACACTAAATCGCTAAATAAGGATTTAGCGTCAGATGGTCTCTAAGTTATCTTTAGCGTCAGATCATCCATCGCCAAATATAATTTTTAGCGTCAGATGTCTGATGGTGAAGCGGTGTTGTGGTGTAGTGAGGAATTTGAAAGATAATTTTCAAGACAAAGAACCTGATGGGAACACCATCTAGGGTTTTCCGAGCGGCGGCTCGACGAGGAATAACTCCACAAATAAAATCCAGTCCCCCTTTACACAGCCAGCCTAGGCCATATAAGTGCACGCAGGCACATGATGCAACTTGGACTCAGACCACGACGTAACCAGTGCCTAACACGTACGTGACTCAGCCCAACCTATGAATTAAAATATAGCTAATTAATACTAATGTAGGCAGATATCCAAATATATAGTAAAATATTCTCCAGCCACAATGCAAATCAAGTTGGCCCCTCACGCATAGAGACAATCTGCACAGATATATTTGTCGCCTTCCTTGCCTTCCAATACTTCTTGACCAAATTATTTCCGACAAATATTCTACTTGACAATGCAAGAGTAGAATGATGAGGACATGACACCCATGCATATGACCATGTTTGGCGCATGGTATGGATAGGTAGGAGGCCAGTAAGGGTGTCCAAGTCAAGAAGGAGGCCCAAGGCTAATTCGGTTCGAGTCCCCGAGGTGGAGGCCCAAAGCAACTCAAGTTCGAGTCTGTCTCGGTCTCCAGGACCAGTCTGCCTTAAACTGGTCACCCAGGACACATCCGGACTCCGTTTTCGACAATCCACATAAGGTTGGAAAGCCAATTTGATAAGGAAGTCAATCCAAGTGGTCTCACGTCAAAAGCCCTTCAGAATCAATGGTAATCATCGAAACAAATCAGCATCCAGAATCTACTAGGGTGCTACGACACTGTCTTTTGGTCCATCGGACTGTGTATCGTGTTTGGGCCCATTAGGGGGCACATCCAGGGTAGGCGATGACCCCAAGACCTTTATAATCATACACCACCACTGTCATTAGGTTTTGGGGTTTTGCTTAGATTAATCTGTCAAGAACAGTTTCGCCGTTCATCGGTTTATGAGACCCCAACTTTGTGAGATTAATCATTCATCTGTAATTTGGTTGCTTTCTTTTCTATTCTTGCTTGTGTTCTTCGTTGCGCAGGTAGGGATTAGCCTTCTTGGCGAGGTCAACCAGATGAGGACATGACACCCATGCATATGACCATGTTTGGTGCATGGTATGGAGGAGTAGGAGGGCAGCAATGGTGTCCAAGTCAAGAAGGAGGCCCGAGGCTAATTTGGTTCGAGTCCCTGAGCTGGAGGCCCAAAGCAACTCAAGTTCGAGTCTGCCTTAGCCTCCAGGACCAGTTTGCCTTAAACTGGTCACCCAGGACGCATTCGGACTTCGTTTTCAACGATCCACATATGGTTGGAAAGCTAATTTGATAAGGAAGCCAATCCAAGTGGTCTCACGTCAAAAGCCCTTCAGATTCAACAGCAATCGTCGAAACAAGTCAGCATGCAGAATCTACCAGGGTGCTGCGACACTGTCTTTTGGTCCGTTGGACCATGTATCGTGTTTGGGCCCATTAGGGAGCGCGTCCAGGGTAGGCGACGACCCTAAGACCTTTATAATCACACACCGCCGCCATCATTAGGTTTTGAGGTTTTGCTTAGATTAATCTGTCAAGAATAGTTTTGTCGTTCATCAGTTTGTGAGACCCCAACTTTGTGAGATTAATCATTCATCTGCAATTTAGTTGCTTTCTTTCTTGTTCTTGCTTGTGTTCTTCGTTGCGCAGGCAGGAATTAGCCTTCTTGGCGAGGTCAACCAGATGAGGACATGACACCCATGCATATGACCATGTTTGGCGCATGGTATGGAGGGGTAGGAGGTCAGCAATGGTGTCCAAGTCAAGAAGGAGGCCCGAGGCTAATTCGGTTCGAGTCCCCGAGGTGGAGGCCCAAAGCAACTCAAGTTCGAGTCTGCCTCGGCCTCCAGGATAAGTCTGCATTAAACTGGTCACCCAGGACGCATCCAGACTCCGTTTTCGACGATCCACATATGGTTGGAAAGCTAATTTGATAAGGAAGCCAATCCAAGTGGTCTCACATCAAAAGCCCTTCAGAATCAATAGCAATCGTCAAAACAATTCAGCGTTCAGAATCTGCCTGGGTGTTGCGACACCGTCTTTTAGTCCATTGGACCGTGTATCGTGTTTGGGCCCATTAGGGGGCACGTCCAGGGTAGGCGACGACCCTAAGACCTTTATAATCATATGCCGCTGCCGTCATTATGTTTTAGGGTTTTGCTTAGATTATTCTGTCAAGAACAGTTTCGCCGTTCATCGATTTGTGAGACCCCAACTTCGTGAGAATAATCATTCATCTGCAATTTGGTTGTGTTCTTTCTTGTTCTTGCTTGTGTTATTTGTTGCATAGGCAGGGATTAGCCTTCTTGGTGAGGTCAACCTGGTCCGTGAATCAGTTGAGATAGAGGTAACTATCGTTGTGGTGGAGAATGACACACCGATCCGGCTTCAGATCGAAAGATCGAACCCTGCAATCTTAGCACCACAGCTCCTCTGGTTATCAACCGAGTCACGGACCAGGTTGACCTCACCAAGAAGGCTAATCCCTGCCTACGCAATGAAGAACACAAGCGAGAACAAGAAAGAACAAAATCAAACTGCAGATGAATGATTATTCTCACGAAGTTGGGGTCTCACAAACCAATGAACAGCGAAACTGTTCTTGACAGAACAATCTAAGAAAAACCCCAAAACCTAATGACAGCGGCAACGTATGATTATAAAGGTCTTAGGGTCATCACCTATCCTGGACGCACCCCCTAATGGGCCGAAACACGATACACGGTCCAATGGACCAAAAGACGGTGTCGCAGCACCCTTGCAGATTCTGGACGCTGACTTGTTTCGATGATTGCCATTGATTCTGAAGGGCTTTTGATGTGAGACCACTTGGATTTACTTCCTTATCAAATTAGCTTTCCAACTATATGTGGATCGTCAAAAACAGAGTCCGGATGCGTCCTAGGTGACCAGTTTAAGGCAGACTGGTCCTGGAGGCCGAGGCAGACTCGAACTTGAGTTGCTTTAGGCCTCCACCTCGGGGACTCGAACCGAATTAGCCTTGGGCCTCCTTCTTGACTTGGACACCCTTGCTGGCCTCATACCCCTCCATACCATGCGTCAAACATGGTCATATGCATGGGTGTCATGTCCTCATCACTATAGGTCCATATCCATCGACATATGCATCTTATGCTGATGTGGCGTGCCACGTGTACGTCTTCTCTCTCATGTCTCTCCCTTTTTTCTCTCTCCCTTAGCCCTCTTCCGTATTTCATCGAGCAGGTCTTGAGTGACGTAGAGCTTGCGGTCCTCATGCCCGTTTCCACTAGACACGTGCTTCAGCTGCTCATTAATTGTCGACACTTGGGTGCAACCTCACGAGCGAGCGGAGTAGCCACTAGTGGTGGCATCGCGATGGTGTTCAGCCTAATGGTGTTGATGCGCACGCCCGAGCGCGCCAGAAGCTAGCTCCTTAGCCACCGCCCATACTACGCGTACACGCCGAGGACCATGGCTTTGGATATACCTATACGTACAGATGTGCTCATGTAGAGAATGGAGTCGGCGTCTGGGTACCCATGCACCGACGCACGGCGTGCTTGAGGGAGGCCACCACACGCGTGGAACCGTGCGCTGACCACCATGACGTGGTCGAAGTCCGTGAGGTCCGGCGATGCGAGCAAGCACGGTACTACGAGCCCCCTTAATGGGGACGGGGATCCCGATCTTCCGTCAGGTAGAGGTAACTATCGTTGTGGCGGAGAATGACATACCGATCCCGCTTTAAATCAAAAGATCTAACCCTGCAATCTTAGGACCACAACTCCTCTGGTTATCAACCGAGTCACGGACCAGGTTGACCTCGCCAAGAAGGCTAATCACTGCCTGCGCAACGAAGAACACAAGCAAGAACAAGAAAGAACACAACCAAATTGCAGATGAATGATTATTCTCACGAAGTTGGGGTCTCACAAACCGATGAACGACGAAACTGTTCTTGATAGAATAATCTAAGCAAAACCCCAAAACCTAATGATGGCGGCGGCGTATGATTATAAAGGTCTTAGGGTCGTCGCCTACCCTGGATGCGCCCCCTAATGGGCCCAAACACGATACACGGTCCAACGGACCAAAAGACGGTGTCGCAGTACCCTGGCAGATTCTGGACACTGACTTATTTCGACGATTGCCATTGATTCTGACGGGCTTTTGACGTGAGACCACTTGGATTGGCTTCCTTATCAAATTGGCTTTCCAACCATACGTGGATCGTCGAAAACGGAGTCCCGATGCGTCTTGGGTGACCAGTTTAAGGCAGACTGTTCCTGAAGGCCGAGGTAGACTCGAACTTGAGTTGCTTTGGGCCTCTACCTCGGGGACTCGAACCGAATTAGCCTCGGGCCTCCTTCTTGACTTGACACCCTTACTGGCCTCCTACCCCTCCGTACCATGCGCCAAACATGGTCATATGTATGGATGTCATGTCCTCATCATATAGTGTACAACTTTAAAAGTTTATGGACCTAAAACTTTACTTTTATAGTTGATGGACCGCATCGAAGCATCCTATGGAACTCTCGTGCATTTAACTCAAAATATAATAGATATAGATAAATTACATAAAAGAATGGTCAGGGTCTCGATGGGTTTTCTCGGTCTAACATAGCAGGACAGCCATCAGCCCACAACTAGCAGTCAGCGGGGCTTGCACGCATGCCCCCGAGCAGGCCTTGCGGAGGCCGTGGCCCAACTCAGCCCGTGAACGTGTACGAAAATATTTTATTTCACTTTCACGAAATTTGTAGTGTCCTTTCCGACTTTTGAGTTCCAACATAGGGAATGCTACACCCATCCCAAAATAAATGCTCCCTTGCTTTTCAATTACATAAGACGTTTTGACTTTTCTACGCATATTATTTTTATATATATTTAGACATAGTATATATTTAAGTATATAGTAAAATTTATGTATCTAGAAAGGTTGAAACGTCTTATAATTTAGAATGGAAGGAGTACGTTTCTAGCTATGCATCAAGACAAATGTTTATCTAGATATATAGCTAGAAATATATTTATTTTGCGACATAGAGAGAGTATATCACTATGAATTCACTAAAAACTCAAATGCAACTGCATGAGTGTAGCAAACAAATTATGTACTATAATTCAGAAAATCATATTTTCTGTAATGAAATTCATTACTATTGAACTGATCGAGATTTCAAAGATTTGTGAAAACATATTGTTTTGTTTGTGTTTCTTCACATAAAAAATAAATATTTCAAAGGGTGACACACGAATGCATCAAACATAATGAGATTTTTTTTAAATGTCAAAATCATTATTAATATAGTAATTTCTTGGTTTGAAAAATAGAATAGATCATGACAATAAATGCCATGTTCATAATACCAAAGTATTTTGGATGATACAAGAATTTCCTTTTTAAAAAATATTCAACAATTATAGCATTACCATAAAAATCGCCATAAATTAGTAATTATGAAGATCATGGGTTGGCACCAATGACTGTAGGACCTAAGGAACTGGCTGGAGGGGTGGGGTGAATAAACGATGACAAAGCACTAAACAAACTAAGTTAGAACCATATATACTACTTCCTAACTAGTGAGGTTTAAAACCTAGGATGACAAGCAAGCAATTCAAGTCTAGGAAGATAAACAACAAAAAGTAACAATGAATTGAGCTTGAGCTCAAGGGATACCACAATGAAGACGCAAGAATTTAGCCCGTGGTATCGATGATTTGCTAGTCACCCCTAATCCATGTTGAGGTGAGCTCAATGTTCACAACTCCTATACCAAACTTCCAACCCAATCTCGGTAACATGAATGCTTGATTTTTTGAGCAGAATAGAACCAAAGAACTGCTCAATGCTTTGATATCTACTGGAGTTGCTATTTGACTTCACTGGTAGGGATGAGCACAAGAGCCTCTCGCAAATCACCACCGGAGCACCTACCACATTTTCGGTGCGTAGTTCTTCGACAGAGTCCACAAGCTTCAAAGCCGTCGAGGAGGCGTCAACCTACTAGAATAACAAGCACACCCACTTGGGAACCAACCACCTAGTGTACCGCTTCATCAATCTCTCAGAGCTTAGCACTAGAATGTAGTAACTCCCACTCTCTAAAACAAGCAAGTTACCTGTGTACGACAAACGATGCAAAGGCAAATTATGGTTGTGTCCGCTAAAATTGACCTCTTTATTTGGTTGAGTGCCAAATTTCAGCTTTGGCAACTCTCTCATCTGGCCATCTTAGTTTATTTTGGTAGGCAAAATCAATTAAAACCATGGTCAGTGACGATAAAAAAATATTAGAACACGTTTGGATCCTCAGCTATATCTCGCCTCGCCTTACCTGGTGAGGAATTGCAAGAGAACCAAACGTTTGGTTGAGCGGCGAGTTACTTGGGAGCCTATGCTGGCAAGCCAAATCTTTGGTAAGATGAGACAAGTTTCCCACAGAAACCAAACGCGCTCTTAGTTAATTAATTAACGCATGTCACCTCTCGACGGAAAACCTAACATGCCCACCGAGCGTCCATTCGCAAAAGATGACGACGACCCGCCGGGAGTTTTTAAAATTTAAACCCGTCCCCGTACACCGTGGCTAGTCGGCCGTGCTCCGTGGCGCCCATCCGTCCGCTGCGCCTCAACCTCAGTCATTTCACTCTCGAGGCCCCACACCACACGGCAGCATTTACTTCTGTGCAAGAGACGAGACGAGAGTTTGAACGAGCACACATGTTGTCGTGTACTCGTGTCCCTCGTCCCTCGTCACACGGATTCTGGATTCATCACGAGAACGTAGGCTGGACATCGGGGCATCGGGCCAACCAGCGAGCGGTCTGGCCGGCGCCGGCGCCCGTACGCAGCAGCAGCAGCACGCCACGCCAACCCACCACGGTCCCGTGTCAGGGTGTGTTTTTCAGTTCGCGAAATCAAATTTTTTTTTTGTTGTCACATCGATGTATCTGTTGTGAGGGATTTTTGATACTAATAAAAAGCAAATTAAAGAACCCATCAGAAAACTACGAGACGAATCTAATGAGACTAATTAATTGGTCATTAGCACATGTGGGTACCGTAGCACTTAAGGCTTTTCATGGACTAATTAGGCTTAAAAGATTCGTCTCGCGATTTTGCCGAGAACTGTGCAATTAGTTTTTTTTTTGTCTACATTTAATACTGCCGCAAGATTCGATGTGACACCTTGGAGTGAAAATTTTTGAAAACTAAACAGGGCCTCGGTTTGCGCGGATCCGAGAAGGCGGGAACCCCTCCTCTCCTCTCCTGGGTTGTGACCCCCGCCGCCAGGCTGCGTGGGCAGGCATGCCCGTCAGCTAGCGTCACAGCCGCGCGCGTTCCGCGTCCGCCGTGTCACTCGCCACGCCAGCGACCGGGCTGCTGCGGCGCTTGCAAATATCGCCCGGGACTCTCCCCCTGCTATCCACACCCACTCGCCGCCGAGCCCGAGAACGCCGCCCTTCCCAACCCGTTCCGCTCCCACCTGATCGGAGAGTAAGTCTGGGCGTTCGGTTAACCGAAACCGATCAGTTCGGTTCTTTAGCTAATTCGGTTACCTGAGAAGAAGGGACCGATCGGTTATTTTAAAAATACGGAACCGAGGAATTTCGGTTTCGGGTAATTAGGTTCGGTTTCGGTTTTAACCGATGGAACTGATTTTTTTCAGGAACCAAGAAACAACTCATTCAATTGCAAATTTCGGCTGCATTTTGCCTGATTTTCATGGAGTCAAAAGGGACAATTTAAACAGCAATGCAGCATAAAATAACAGTACAACACATATATGTTATTGTTCTATCAAATATTCAAGCATAGACTAATGTTCAAGCCTGTATTCTAGGGATCTTTACATAGTTCGGTTATTTCAGATCAATTTGGTTAACTGAGTGCTGGAACCGAATTAACCGTAATAATTTCGATTTCTGGGAACTGGAACCGAAGCTAGGACCGAATATTTAGGTTTTGGCTACTTTCCGGTCAGTTGGGGCCTTGTTTAGATTGCAAATTTTTGCAATCTGGACACTGTAGCACGTTTCGTTTGTATTTGACGAACTTTTTCCGATCATGGACTAACTAGGCTCAAAAGATTCGTATCGTGATTTACAACCAAACTGTGCAATTAGTTATTTTTTTACCTACATTTAATACTTCATGCATGCGTCTAAAAATTGATGTGATGAAGAAAGAGTAAAAAAACTTGGAACTTTCATGGAATCTAAACCAGGCCTGGGTTAAGTTTTCGGCTCTCGTTTTTTTTTTTGGTCCGGATTGATCGGAGAGAGCCTTTGCAATTGCCCGAAGAGAGAAGAAACCAGATAGTTTAAACAAGGCTGTTGTTGACCAGCACCGGTCAGCCCAAACTATCCTGAAAACAGAGCCCCGTCTCCCCTGCCGCCGCCTTTCACGCCGCGCCTCTCCCACGCCTTGACTACGGCAACCCCCGCCTCCTCGCCTCCCGCGAGCCCACCCTAGGCTGCGCGCGCGCCTCCCCCAGCGGAAGCGCGCGTCTCCCCCCTCTCCCGCCGCTTCATGGCAGGGGAGGACCCCTGCGGCGGCGGCGTTGGCCCCGTCGACGCGTGCCCGCTCTGCGGCGGCGCCGGGCCCCCACGGCGCGTCGCCCTCTCCAAGCGTGCCCCGCCCGCCGACTCCGCGCTGGCGGTATCCTCCGCCGCCTCGGTAGCAGCCGCGCCCGGCGGCAGCGGCGACGAGGCGTCCGCGCTCCGCGAGCAGCTGGCGCGGCACCGGCGCGGGGTCGCGGACCTGCAGGCGGAGCTGGAGGCCGAGCGCGGCGCCGCGGCTGGCGCCGCAGCCGAGGCCATGTCCATGATCCTGCGCCTGCAGCGGGAGAAGTCGGAGGCCATAATGGAGGCGCGGCAGTACCGGCGCTACGCGGAGGAGCGGTTCGCGCACGACGCCGCCGAGGCCGCCGCGCTGCACGACGCGCTCGACCGCCGCGACGCCGCCGTCCGGTCCCTCACCGCCAGGCTCAGGGCGTACCAGGCGCGCCTGCTCCACCTCGGCTTCCCTTCCCCGTTCCCGTCGTCGCTCCCTGCCTCCCCGACCGCGGCCGACCACCCCTGCCCCTGCTCCGACGGCTCCGACGACGACGACGACGGCAACGGCTGCCGTTCCGTCCAGTGCCTCGACCATCCCGTGGCCGACGTGGGAAGCCCGCGCACCCACCACCTGCTCAACAGAATTCCCAGCCCGGACTCCGACAAGGCGGTCGTCATGTTCGGCTCGCCGCGCCGCCGCTGTTCCTCGCGCCACGCCCGCGCGCTCTCCGGCGGTGGCGACGGCGGCGTCCCGTACGACTGCCGGATCGCGTTGGCCGACGAGTTCCCTCTCTTCACGGACCGGGACGCGCCGGACCAGGACGACGAGGAGGCTGACCGGGTGTACACTGTCGACGCGGTGCATGGCGTGCCCGTCATGGCGCCCGAGGACTGCTGCTACTTTGGGACGACGACGAGGGAGGGCGAGGTGGGGGGCTGCGCTCGTGCTGGACCTGGGGGCTGGGCGGAGGACGACGAGATACAGAAACTCAAGGCCAGGTTGCTCGCGTTGGAGGCTGATCGAGAGTCCATGCGGCATGCCATCATGTCCATGGGAGATGAGAAGGCGCAGGTTGTTCTGCTCAGGGAGATTGCTCAGCAACTCTGCAGGGACGCAGCGCCATTCCCTGCTGTTCCGCTCAAGCAGGCACAGCCAAGGCTACAACCAGTTGTGATGGCACAGAGGAAGGTGGTGAAGAGGCAGTCATCCTTCGCTAGGATCTTCATTGTGACAGTGATCAAGGTAAATATGTGGGGGGTATTGTGTTTTAGTGTCTCTCTGTTTGGTTGCTTCATTATAGTTCTACTGAGTTGACAAGTTATTGCGTTCCCAATGTACTGTTTGCTTGGAGGAATATGTGATGTAATTTAGACATGCACTAGAAAGGATAACATAATATGCAGGACTCTAATCAATGAGTTATCCGCAACACACTATTGCTTGATAACATGTGAAATCATAATGGGTGCTCATTTGTATTCCCTGAATTTTGGCAGTGACTTGTCCTTATTTGAGTTTTTGGTAATTATTGATTGTCTCATTTAATGGATTTGTCGCTGTTAGAATTGGAACGGATGCACTATTTTATTGAAATGCAGAAATATGCATGATACCCATTTTTTCCTCCCCTGAAAGCAATATACCTAATACCTTGTTTTATGTGGAGATTAAACTGAAAAAAATGGACTGCTCACGTTTTTGTTGATCTTGTCTTCAAGTGTCCATGATTCTCATCTGGAGCTTATATGTTTTAAACTTTTTATACATTATTATTCTAAAATAATTGCCCTCTTAAAACATTAGCGAGTGCCACAGGTAGAGATACAGATCGCTACTGTATGTATTCTGTTCAATAAAATGGCAGTATCAGTATGTACCCACATTTATATATCTAAATTCTATGATAGTGCTGGGAAAGTTAGTTGTTTATAATGAACTTGTGGGTTGTGAACCTGTGGTTATTCATGCCGTTGACAATCCGTTGTTTTCTTGGGATGCAAAAACTGCTATACTACAAATGTACTTCTTTTAGTAAAAGATATTCTCCAGTTACATGTGCATGCCATTCTGCAACTCTGAATAAATCTAAACATTTATAATGTTCATCTTTATTACCATGGTAGCTGTAGGGAGTTAACACAATTACTTAAGGTCTTTGTTTATTCCTTAAAGATGTGATGTGCTGCAGCAGAAAGATTGTGTAATGGTGAATGGATGGTTCATCATCCTTTCACTTAATTCTCTTGCGAAATACTTCTCCCTTCTGTATCTCTTAACAAGGAATCTTCCTGATTTTTTATTACAAGTCTTCCTGAAATATTCAAGATAATGCCCCTCAACTGCACATATATATAAATATGGAAATAACTTATGCTGTTGACTTTGATTACTAATTATTGTTATTTGATTATATCTGTTGCACACTATTCCAAGTGTTCATCGTACCTTAACTAGAGGTCTTGGTCATGTGTGTTTTTCTGTCACACTCCAGAACCAGAAGAAAGGGCAACCTGGATTGGTTGAGAACAGGGAATCAATTTGAAACTAGGTTCTTCAATTGCCTTTATTTTAATGTGCCAGCTGCCAGTCTGCTACCAAATGTGTTGGAAACAAAGGAAAACATGTGATCTTACAATGTCCACATGGTAGTCATCCACCAGGATTGGATTATAACTTATAAATGATGAATGATTGACTAAAAAGCATGAGTTTTGACTTTTGACCACACTACGCTTAATTTACGTGTATTGGTCCCAGCGTGTTGTCTTGTTCTGCTGTGCAAATTGTGTTATGGATATTTACTTTAGTGAAGTTATTACATGCTTCCATTTCTCTGAGCTTGGACTAGAGACATTAAATGTAACTAATATCGCACCATTTGATTGTTAGCATCTAGCAAAGATTAGTGTTGTACAGGATTTGTTTCATTGGCACCAACTTATTTATTGCTGCCTTGTTTGTTTTATGTGCCATCCAGTGGGTCATGTCTATCTTTTGCTGGCGAAGGAAATCAAATCGCATAAGGTAAGTTGCCAAATCTTGCTCCATTGTCTGATCTTTGGGTGTTACTTTTTCTGCATTTCACCAATGCTTGGTATAATGGCAGGTATCCCATCGGTCTGTGTGGGAGCAATGTCGGATTGATGCTGGTACTGGATAGGTTCCCCAAACAGAGACAAAAGAAGATTCCTAAAAGGAAGTTAAGTGCCTCAACTCTCTGACAATCTGATTACAGGCGACCTAGGGAAAGCTGAGTCATGCCTCTGCGATTATCTGACCCGAATGAGCAGTTCTCTGAACATAAAAGCTGGCTTTGCGAAGAAGCAATTGTTGTTGCACATCGTTCCAACCCTTTTTTTCTATGCATTCTTTGGTTGATTTGGTTTTTGGTAATCTAGCTAAAATGTTCATATCCTTGTGTTTTCTTCCTCTGCCTGCTTTTTTCTACATATATTGTTGATATTCCTTTTTGTGCAGTAGTGTCGAAAAGCCCACTGTAAATAAAACACAGACCACTTTAATCATTAGCAGTAGAAAGTTTTGACACAGCAGCAGAATTCTTTGTTCTTTTCTCTCTGTCACCTTTTCTCCCTTTTTGTGGAACAAAATCATTTTGTGTTGAAAGCAAATTTCAAACTGAATAGTTTGTTTTGTGGGAAGGTTTTTCAATATTTTTTAGTGCAATTGGATCAAGTTGGTGTAAACTTGAGATCCTATTTTAAAGAGAATTCGGGGAACCAATTTGAAATGTCTTGGATATATTTAGAATCTTAGGTGGTACTGTAATATGGGAAACCAATTTTAAATGTCTTGGTTATATTTAGAATCTTAGGTGGTACTGTGATCAATGTCTATGAACCATTCAGAGTAGCCTCATGTATATAAACACTAAATTAAGGATCCAAGTTGCTACTAGTTATTCACATAAGTTATAACTCATCTGAAATTGCTTTACGTAGATATCTAAGTTTTAACTCATCTGAAATTGCTATATGTAATATTCATATAAATTGCTATAAAGCACACGCAATTTTCTATCTCTTTTTTGAATATATGCCATAGCTTTAATGGTGGCATTAAGTTACATATATATGCATATATGGTGGTATTGCTAATGGAGTATGCACATAAGTAGCCAATGAACATTTCATGAAAAATGTTGAACACATCCTGTCAAACTAATTGCTGGATATACAGAAAAAATGGAACAGGCATTCAGCATGCAGTTTTCTATGATTTTGGAACAATATGGTTTAAGATTCACTACTAAAATCTTTGTGCGCCCAAAATGAGGACTGGCCACTTTAATTAACAGCCTTGCTAACATGAGCTGCAGCAGATCTTCGATGCCAGAATTTTTATTTTTTTACCTGGTGCAAGCAGTAGAGTCTTACTGTGATTAGAAGGTTCCGGTTTCGAGTTGCGGTCTTCTCGCATTGCACAGACGAGGGTAAGGCTTGCCACTAACACCCTTCCCCAGACCCCACACAGAGCAGGAGCTCTCTGCACTGGGTACGTCCTTTTTTTTTTCTTTTGCAGGCAAGGCTTGATGCTGCTTTTGGTCAACTAAAAATATTGAAGGGTGTGTCTACACGTCTGGCGACAGATTTTTCAAACACAAGTCTGTCAAATTTTTGACAAATCAACAGCTAACACGCCAGACAACAAAAAAATGACAGTTTTGCAATACAAAATTCTGTCAGATTTGCAAAACCCGTTAGCATTAGCACAAAAGATCCAAACCCCAAATAACAGTCAACCACTTCGTCGCACGGGCTCCACACCGCGTCGCTCTGCACGCCGTACCTCCTGGTGCCGCTGGGCCTCCTCGCTCTGCTGCTGCTGCTGGCGCCCCCGAGCCTCGGCGCCTCCCACGCCCGTTCCAAGGGCCTCAGCGTGCTCTGCTGCGGCGCGGGCACCGACGACGGCGGCTACTACTCCGGCCTCCGCCGTCGCCGACGCCGCGGCCGCCGGAGCTCAGCCTGCTCGTGGGCGTGCTGACCATGCCGAGCCGGCGGGAGCGGCGGGACATCATACGGATGGCCTACACGCTGCAGCCGGCGCCGGCGGCGCCCGCGGGCGTGGCGCTTGTGGACATCCACTTCGTCTTCAACGTGACCGACCCGATGGACGCCACGCTGGTGGCGGTGGAGGCCCGGCGCCACGGTGACGTGCTGGTGCTCGACTGCACCGAGAACATGAACGACGACAGAGAGACTCCACCCTGAATCTTGTCTGGGAGAAGCTGGAAGATGTCGTAAACCTGCATTATAGGACTCGGTGCAGGCATAAATCAGTCAGAGTAGGATAAAACAGATAGCACATTGTAGAATTGATCTTCAGATTGCTGCTAGAAAACATAATAGAATTATACGACTCGTTTGGCACAAGATTTCCTGACTGAATCATGTCAATGGTTAAAGTTAAAACACAAAGAAACTAACAAATGTGGCAAAGTCAATTTAAACTTCATCTCTGCACTTTACTAGCAAAGAATACAGGTACCATGATCAAGTATAGAGAAAGTAGAAATAAAATAGAAGAGTTTACCTGATCCTTGAAACCACGAGAAAAGCATTTCATCAGCTTGATCAGCCTGATGTTCTCAGGGCGGAGGTACTGCCAAACAAAATCAGGAACCTAGATCAAAAGGATGTATACCAAATCATGAACAACGGCACAATTTAAGCTTATAACAGAACTTGCCTAAAAACTACAGCAAGAAAAGGTGTTTGTGCACAATACAAATTTGTTCAGATACAAGACAAACAGACACACACACAAACAGAGGGAGAGAGAGAGCACACAAAGATACACACCAGCAACGCCATGAAAACACATGTACCCAGACACTGAGACACACACAAACACCCACAAACGATGACATCCTTGCTATTTAATTTTGAATGAGAGCCTAGCTTCAATGACAAGTAATTAGCAGACTTAGTAAAAAAAAGAGGAATAAAAAGGAACCACTTGCTACTGAAAGCTTCAGTGTCTCGGACGAAAATGACAGTCACTAAGCAATGGCACACTCACATTAGACCAAACATCATCTAAAAAATGTACACCTAACAGTAACAAAAATATTTAACTGAATAACTGAACACGTTTTATATCAGTCACTTCACACTTTACCCAATTTAGACCCTTTATTTAAAATGGAGGTTTTCACCATGGTAGAAGGGATATAAAACAAAATGTGAATGAATGACAACATGCAGCTCTTCCACAACTAAATATAACCTTTACTGCCACATCACAGAAGTGAGTAACCAAAAATGATTGATGCACCAAACTGAGAAAAACTAAGCAGCAATAGGTAGCAAGCAAAACATACATCTTGGAAGGCCTTAGAATGGATGCTGCAAGCACAGTGTTCATCGCTGGAGCAGCAGGGGCAGCAGCAGCAGCCTCTAAGACAAAAACAGTCTCATGCTGAATGGTCCGGGGACCCAATACAGCATCAACAGCCCTGTGTGCCATGGCACTACCAGTACCAAAATGCCATACCTAAAACAAAGTGTTCGTTCAAAATTAATTCGAGGATTACGATAATGTTTATATCTGAAGCTATTCTGAAAAGAACAAGCTTTGAATACCTACCTTGAGCAATGGTGGACCCGATTCCTCCAAGCATGGAGCCACCACCATCCTGAACAGGAGCCGGAGGAGGAGCCTGGCGTGCTGCCAAAAAGAATATGTCAGATGACACATTAGGAACAGAAATGAAACACGTTGCAATTCCAAAACACACACACACACTCACACTCACACTCACACTCACACAGACCCAAAAACACACACACCCAAACACATACACATGTTAAGCAACCATTGATAATCAGTTAGAAGCAATCTCACCACATGGAAACCAGTCACAATCAAATACATCTGCACGATAGCAGAGAAGACTCCAACCTCAAATCTTGGCTGGGAGAAGCTGGAAGATATCGTACATCTGCATTTCACCAGGCATAAATCAATCAGACAAAGACACACACACAGAGAGAGAGAAACGCAACCACAAAGACAAATAATCAACCATGTTTCAGAAAACAGGTACATACTTACAATTACCTCTAGCTGTATGCAAATCACAAACAAAAACAACAGCAGCCCTAGAAAACACATGTACCCACACAAAGACGCACACACCCACACAAACAGACACAAAACACACACACACAGAACCCCCACCCCCCCCCCCCCCCCCCCCCCACACACACACACACACTCACACTCACACTCAATCGATTTCCAGTAGCAGCAGGCACCTAGCAAAGACTTCTAGCAAACAACTCAGAAAATAAAAAGAAAAAGAATAAAAGAAAAATAAAAGCACATCTGCACATCACAGCAATACAAATCTAAAAAATACAGCTACAAAATAAATGATCAACTCAACTAAATAGACAATCACAACTCTGGAAAATAAAGCTAATGGCAAAAGAAAAAGAAAAAAAATTTAAAAAAGAAAAAGAAAAGCAGATCTGCACATTACAGTGCTCATATAAGTCATAAACATCAAAAGGACAAAAAGAAAGCCCAAAGAAAACTTTGAAAAGCACACCTAATGGCAAACGAAAAAAAAAAGAAAAAAGAAAAAGAAAACCTCACAGAAAATGAATATTCAGACAGGGATAGCACTAGTATGAGCTAACAAAAAATGTATATTCACGTCAGTCTGAAACACCAATCTAAGGTAATATGAAGCAAAAAGAACGAAAACCATGGCTAAAAACAGTCTAAAAATTTAGCTCACTGCTGCAGTACTGTTCTAGCCAGACCAGATACTAATCAAGAATTGTTCACCTATAGAAAAACCCGCAGCACCAAAAAAGACTGACTGAGCTAAATTGAGACAAAATAAAATGAATTGTCCGGAAAGCAGAGTCTGCAGGGAAACTGAAAAACTACTGAACTGCAGACAGGAAACTAGCAGAACACTATAAGCTAAAGCTACTACTGCTGGACAGGCCAAAAGTGCTACCTGAAACTAAAACTAAAAGCACCAGAATAGCCACAAGATTTGAAAGACAGTCAATACTAAACCAGATGACCACTACACAAGATTAACTGAGCAACTAGACTATCTAAGCACAGATACTGGCTTGCAAGAATTAAATACTAGATGAATATGTAGCAAGAAAGGGACGTTGCACAAAGATTTAATTCGCAAACTGCTACCTGGAAGTGGACTGCACTTTGCCAATCTGAAAAGCAAGAGTTCGGTTGTATTGCTCAATGGCTGCTACTACTGATATTGCTCAACTTGTAAAAATGACAGACCAAGATAAAACAGACACGAGCGCAAGCTGCTAAAAGAGCATGATCAGCCAGAAGAAAACACAGAAGATTAGCAGCACGATCAAATGAAGACTGAACTGGGAACAAAAAGCTGCTGGTGATTCTCTGAACTAAGCCGAACAATGAAATGAAACCCAGGTGGGCGATTCTCCCCACCTGGATTTCAGCCTTCAGTCAAAAAGAGAATGATATAGGAATAAACACTATACAACTGAGATTTCAAGCAGATCACAAGCACCACACAGGCAAAAAGATCACAAGCACCTTACAAGCACCAAGGAAAAAAATCACAAGCACCATGTATTTGCTGCTGCAGTAACTGAACTTGTGGTAGATTGGATATGCTCCTACACCATCCGATCCTCCACTCAGTAGCTCGCATCCACAGGGCACTGCATATCCATAGCAGCAATAACTATTTCCTCATCAAGCTCCCACAACGCTGACAATGACACACTTACAGTTGAGGAATCACATTTGCAGTAGCTGAATCACATTTACAGTTGTTGAGCCTATCCTACTTCACTTTTTGGACCAAATACAGAAGTTGAAAAATCATGTCAATACCATCATTACTTGCTAAAAATCAAACAAACATTGGAATGTCTGGTTCCTCTCTCTCCTTCCCTCCCTCCCTGGCTGCTTGCTTTGCTTCCCCCAAGCTGCAAGATCCCAAGGAAGCTGAGCCACCGACCACCTCGAGAAGAAGTGAACTGAAACTGGCAGCAGGAACACACGCAATAACTGAAAGTGCACACCACATCCACACACGCGCCTAGCGATGGAGTGACAACCATCGGCTTGCTTCCGGCGATGGCCATTGCCAACCCCGCCCCATCTCCTTCGTCATGCGTACAAGACATCCCACACATCACCCTCCTCCACCTCGCCTGACATCATCCCCGCATCGGTAATAAACACCGCTCCAATCAGCGCCTGGTCGCTCGTCGTTGGCCGCGAAGAACCGACAGCACACAACGCAAATCCAACACACAAAAGACAAAATCTCCGGCGAGACGACGCCCGTCCAGGTGAGGCGAAAGCAAGCGACTTCATCCTCCCTGGACTCGAACCACAAATACATCAAACATACCATCAAATCCTAGAACAATCAATCAAACAACTACAGAACCAGATCTACTGAACCAAATTACCGAGCTCAAATCAAGGGGAAGCGGGCGCCGTACGAAGGTACCTGCCGATCTCTAGCAATGGCGGCCGCGAGCGAGCCTCCCAAATCGGCGAGGGAGAGACTCCGACGAAGCTCCACGGGGCGGAGGGGGGAAATGACCACAAGAATCGCCCCTCCCACCCGACGAGCTCGAGGAACACCGCTTCGTTTGCTGTCTGTGCGTCCATTCGCTGCTAGCGGGTGCGCTCTCAGTGCCAGACCCAATAACACCGAAATAGACAGCACGGAGCTCGAAGCAAATCAGCGGTCCAAGAGGCAAAAAAAAAAAAAAAAAAAAAATCAGTGGTCCAAAATTCAACAGATACAAAGCAAAGAAATCTGTTGACAGAAATATAGCAAAATTCAATATTGAAACATGTTTTATTTGTTTTCTTAAGCCGCTGCTGTTTATGTGCACAGTGCGATTGCAAATACAAGTAGTGACAGGCGGTGTTAATTTAATTTTGCTATGAATTTTATTAGTTTAATATAAATTGAGTTTTGTGCTGGCGTAGGTAAAACCTGCATTCTAAACTGTGATCCAAAGCAAAACTAAATTGTACTGTCAATATTCTAAATTATACAGATTGTAATGTCTAGTGTTTCTTTCTGAATCCTAGGACAAAAGTACAAGAATTGACATCAATGGAGAAAAAATGTACTATAGTAATGAAAACATTTGGAGCTTTTAGGTAACGCGTCACCCAGATAGACATATATCGCATATATACTGCATTGAATGTAACTTGTACAAGCAAAACCAACGGACCCTGTATAGCTTTATTCGTTTTACAAAACAAGATTAGTGGCAGGAGCTGGATTAGCCACACCAACGACGACACTTAGCACACATCCCAGAAACAAAACACACTGAGGAAACGAAATTCATGCAGAAACAAGAAGACATGAGAAGATGCAATCTCCACGGCTCATCGGCGCGCCGTTTGTCCGCCCGGCCGTCAAACGATGTCATCACCGACGCTGGCATGGGCGTCGCCACCAGACGATGCTGTGCCTGTGCCGTTCCGGCGCTTGGCTCTGCCGTTGTGGCACCTGGTCTTGAGCTTGCCGGTGGCGTTGGGGCGGTGGTTCTTCTTCCCTGTGCCGGTTCTTCGTCCATCTCCTCATCCGTTGGTGTCTTTACCAGGGCTCCGGTGTCCCCAACCGCTGGCAGCTCCGGCCTCTGCATCCTCTCCGGCATGGTCTCCATCCCCATGTAGGACTGGAGGAGCCAGACGTAGGAGAGGTACTCGCCGCCGTTGCCCAGGCTCTTGGCGTGCAGGTACCCTCGGCAGCGGCCGGCGGAGAAGCAGAGCATCTCCACCCACACGCCCTGGATCACCGCCCACATCCTGTCATCCGCGTTCTCCCTGCCTCGAATCATTAGCAGCTCGGCCCTGTTGGTTATAAGATTCATTTGCATGAGGTCCCCGAGCCTCCGATCCTCCTCTTCCTCCTGCCGGATGACCTCCCCTGCCTGCTTGGAGAATTCCTCGACCGCGACCACCATCGCCTGCTCTTCCTCCATGGTCCTGGACCTGCCACATGCTGCCTCGTCCGCGGTTTTTTTTTTTTCCTTCTTGCTGATGAACATGTCTGCCTTCTTGTTGGCAAAGTTCAAGAGGTCCGTGATCTTCTTCTTCTCCTTGGTTTGTTTGATCTTCTCCTCCGCCTTTTTCACCTCGTCGATGAACTTCTCTGCCTTCTCTTTGGCATTTTTCATGGCCGCCATGAGTTGCTCTGCCATGTTGATCTCAACGAAATTTTGTGCCTTGTTCTTATTAACTTGAATGATTTCATCTGCCTTCTCCTTGGCACAGCGCAGGACCCTCATGACTTCCTTCACTACGGGAATAAGGAGGTTTGCCGAGTGCCAGGGGCACTCAGCAAAGCCTACAAAACACTCGGCAAAGGGTTTGTCGAGTATCAACACTCGGCAAACGACACTCGGCGAATTTTAGTCGGCAAATAGACTTTGCCGAGTGTTTTTTGTCGGACACTCGGCAAAGACTTCGCCGAGTGCCGGAAAAGCACTCGACAAAGATTTACACTCGGCAAAATAAAAATGCGAAAAAACCCAAAAATAATAGCAAAAAATCCTGAATTTTTTTTCAGGCGAGGCCGCCACCGGCCAGCGTGCGCCTGCCTCCATCGAAGTCGCTGCATTGCTCTACCACTACACTACACTGTCACTTGTGTTTGGATTTCGTTATCTATCCTCATATATTATACTAAACCGAGAGTAAATTGCTTGTTTGAGGCCCTAAACGAATTCAAATCAAAAAGTGGTCAACTACAAAGTTTCATAACTTTTCGAGATGTACAATTTTCATTTAGGAAGTTTTTCCATCCGAGGTTGTTTGAAAAATTCAAATTTCAAATTTGAGAGATTCAAACGTAGTTTTGCATGATAAGATAATTTCAAATCAAAAAGTTGTCAACTAAATAATTTCATAACTTTTGGAGATCTACAATTTTCATTTAGGAAGTTTTTCCATCCGAAGTCTTTTGAAAAATTCAACTTTTAAAATTTTCAAATTCAAACGTCGTTTTTGCATGACAAGATGATTTCAAATCAAAATGTTGCCAGCTACAAATTTTCATAACTTCTCAAGATCTACAAAGTTTATTTTGATCATTTGTTCATCCGACATAGTGGTAGTAACATTGTTCACAAATCTTATATATCTCTCTTCTACTTTCATGAAACTAATACGAGAGATATGAGAGAGATGTAGATTTTATGAACAACGTTATTGTCGCTTTGTCAAATGAAGAAATGATCAAAATAAACTTTGTAGATCTTGAGAAGCTATACAACTTTGTAGTTGAAAAGTTTTTAATTTGAATTCATTTAGGGCCTCAAAAATTGCTTTGAAAAAATAATTTGCCGATGGCCAAAAAAAATGACACTCGGCAAAATACATGTTTGCCGAGTGCCAGAAAAAAAGGCACTCGGCAAAGACGCATTTTGCCGTGTGCCAGAAAAATAGCACTCGGCAAAATACATCTTTGCCGAGTGCCAGAAAAAAACACTCGGCAAAGCCATCTTTATCGAGTGTTTTTTTTTTGCCCTGTGTATTTTATTTGGCACTCGGTAAAGACCGTCTTTGCCGAGTGCCCGATAAAATACACTCGGTAAAGCCTTCGGCACTCGGCAAAGTGTCGGTTTCCGGTAGTTTCCTCTCGTCCTCCCTCTCCTTCAGTTCACTGATGAACTCCTGTTTCTTCTTCTTGGCGAATTCCTTGAGCTCGTGGGCGACCGCCCAGGCCATGTAAACAACATTTTCTGAACCGAGACCCATGGTGCTCTTCACTTCCTGGATCACCTTCCGCACAATCTCGTTCTTGGACCTTGGTGGAGGCGCCTTCTTCTCCGTCGGCTCTAGCTCTACCTCTAGCTCATCCTCCGGCGGCGGCTTGAGCATTTTCCTGAGCTCGGCGTAGGCGACCCCGAAGAGCCTGCGCCTGGCGCCGGTGATCAGCATCTCCGGCTCGACGACCAGCAGGTACGCCATGTAGTTGGACACCATCCTGCTGTTTTGGGTGGCGTCGTGGCCGGTGTCCACGTGGTCGAAGTAGCAGAACTCCGTGGCGAGGTGCCAGAGCGCAGGACGCTGTCGTCGAAGGGCATCCGCATGACCGCATGCTCTCATCGATGGCCCTCCGGCCGCGGCATCCCTCCCTGTCCAGTGTCCGCTGGCCGCGGCTGTCGTTGAACCGCCGGTAGGCTCCCACATCGCTTGTTGTCTTCTTCCATTCGCCGGCGGCGTTGTACTCAGATTTCGCTATGTAATCCTTCCACCCGCCAATGACGTGGTCGTAGACGAGCCTGGTGGTGCCGAGGGACGGCTGGGTCGGCGCCGTGCACCAGAGCCGGTCCAGCTGGAGCCTGGCGCCCAGCAGGCGCGCCAGCGCCCAGAACCGCGGGTGCTTCTCGTTGCGGGCGAGGTAGCCGACGAGGTTGTACTGCGCGAGCTGGTCGTCAGGCCGCGGCAGGCCCGACCCCAGCACCAGGCACGCCGAGACGAACTCCAGCGCGGCGGTGCAGCAGAGCAGCACGTAGGTGACGACGACGTCGGCGCGGTCGTACACACCGCGGTGGCTCCTCTGGAACAGGCCGATGACCACGAACGTCACCAGCGCGACGGCGGCGCGCAGCAGGCCGCCGAAGCTCGCCATGTGCTTGGTGTAGAGGCGGTTGAACGCCTTGGACAGGGACGAGCGCACCAGGCCGTGCACGTCGGCTCTCGCGTTGCGCGGCGCCACGAGCTGCAGGTTCCGCAGCCGGATGGAGTAGGGGTGGCCGAGGTCCACGAATAGGTGGTACGGCTGGTCGGCCACCTCGTCCTCGAAGAGCTCCAGAGGCTGGGACTCGAACTTGGCGACGGACTTTGCTGCGGCCAGCACATACTTCTCCTGCGAGTAGATGTCCCTTCTGCAGCCCGTCGTCTTCGTCGACGGTTCGTTCCAGCCGTGGATCGGAGGAGTTCATGATGCTCGTCACGGTCGCGTTCTTGAGAGCCCTATCACTACTGGGAAACTGTACTTTGCCGAGTGTCTGAGATTTTGTCGAGTGCTTTTTATCGGGGCACTCGATATAGAAATATTTTGCCGAGTGCCGCACTCGGCAAAATAAAGCACTCGGTAAAGTTGGCTTTGCCGAGTGCTGGCTCTCGGCAAATCTGGGCTTTGCCGAGTGCCGCGGCACTCGGCAAAAGTCCCACTCGGCAAAAGGTGGTCGGCACGTGACGGCGGCCACCTGCCGTCAGATTTTGCTGAGTGCCTAACGGATGGCACTCGGCAAATTTTTTTTTATTATTTTTAAAAACTTATTTTGCCGAGTGTAAGCGTTGGGCACTCGGCAATTTTTTTTTTAATTTTTTAAAACTTTTTTTTGGCACTTGGCAATTTTTTATTATTATTTTTGAAAATCAACTTTGCCGAGTGCCTCCTGGGCCGGCACTCGGCAAAGCCCCCCATGGCACTCGGTAATTTTTTTTTGATTTTGGGCCTAAATTTTTTTCTGTGGCCTTGTGACAGTATTTCAAACTCTATTTTAAAATTTGGGGCAATTTTGACTTTTTTGATATATTTCATTAGTTTATTTTGTTTCGTCTAATTTTTTGGGATATTTTAAATTTGAACTGCAGGTACATGGAATAATGGACTTTGGTCATCCAAAAATTGATACTCATGATATTTAGGGTATGTTTAGGCCGTATCCAGGAAGTCACATGAAATCTCGAGCATCTCGTTGACGTAACATGTCGAGGTACTTGCTGAAAATGTGATTTTAAATTATATAAAATACAAACGAAGTCCGAAAATCACGAAACTTGTCGAGGCGTCGTGTTATCACATGTGGAGGCTATGGTAAAAAATTGTAAAGGTTTCGAGCAAGTTGTGACGTCGGATGCCAAAAACCCAGACATCTCCACATGTGATCACGAGGTGTGGACATACGACCGAGCTACGAAGACTAGCTTTAAAATGCACGTCTGGTACCACTACTCCCTGCACGACTTCTTGGCATACGGGTTAATGTGCGCCTGGTGTGTTCAGGGGAAGTTCCCATGCCCAATATGCAAGGAAGCTGTGAGGTTCATATGGTTGAAGAAGGGTGACAAGTATTCGTCGTTCGACAAACATCGTCAATTCCTCCCTCTTGACCATCCATTCAGAGAAGACGTCAAGAGCTTTACGAAAGGTGTCAAAGCGATGGACCCTAGACCGCACTTGAGGACTGGGACGGAGGTTCGTGCTCAGATAGATGCTCTCATGCCCAACGAAGATGGTGGTTTCGTGGGATATGGTGAGCAACATATGTGGACTCATAAGTCCAGCTTGACGAGGCTCCCCTATTTCGATGACCTCCTACTGCCCATAACATTAATGTCATGCACACTGAAAAGAATATCGCCGAGGCACTTTAGGCAACGCTCATGGACACTGACAAGTCTAAGGACAACCCTGAGGCTAGAGTGGACCTAGCGACGTTGTGCGATAGGCCAAACCTAGAGATGCGGCCTCCTGCAACAGGAAAGCAGTGGAGAAGGCCTAGGCCCCCCTATGTCTTGAAAATCGATCAAAGGAGGGAAGTACTTCGATGGATCAAGAATTTAATGTACCCTGATGGGTATGCAGCGAATCTGAGCAGGGGAGTGAACTTAGAGACTCTGCGAGTCAACGGGATGAAGAGTCATGACTACCACATATGGATTGAGCGCATACTTCCGTCGATGGTTCGAGGCTATGTCCCTGAGCATGTCTGGCTAGTGTTGGCAAAGTTGAGCTACTTCTTTCGCCAGCTTTGTGCCAAGGAGCTATCTTCGACCGTCATTACAGAATTGGAAACTATGGCACCTGAGTTGGTCTGTGAGCTTGAGAAGATCTTTCCACCCGGCTTCTTCTTGCCGATGCAGCATCTGATTGTGCACCTCCCGACCGAGGCACGGTTGGGGGGGCCCGTGCAGGCCCGTTGGTGCTATCCAATCAAGCGATGTCTAACGTCTCTTCGCAAGAAATGTACAAATAAAGCCAGAATTAAGGCTTCCATTGCAGAGGCAAGCATTCGGGAGGAGGTTGCAAACTTCACGACATCCTACTACAAGCCGAACCTTCCTAGCAAGCATAATCTACCCCCTCGTTACAATGCTGGCGAAGTTGAATCGACCCTCAGCCTTTTCAAATGCCAACTAGGCAGCGCAAGTGGATCGACCCCTAAGAGATTGGATCTAGAAGAGTGGCGTAGAATCACGCTATATGTGTTCACCAACCTTGTCGAGGTTGCGCCATTCATTAAGTAAGTTCTCAACGAACTTGTTTTAATACGACGTCACTATTCTGTATCGAACCCCATTGATTCTCTTTGGTACAGGGAATTTGTTCGTCAAGAGTGGCATCAATCAAGGGATCCTACCCTGCACGAACATGATACCCTTCTTTCAGAGGGTGCGGGAGCTGGGAGGCCTGGTTTCATTTCTTGGTTCAAACAAAAGGTCATACGTTCGTCGATATTCCTTAGTAGCTTGTACGTTCCAATAGTATAACGATGTATCATGCTTGAGTTTGCAGGCGCAAACCAATGCGTCCATGAGTGACGAGTTGAGACAGGTTGCAAACGGCTTCAAGTTAAGGGTGAAGTCATATACCGATTATGACGTGAACGGATATCGCTTCCACACGTCAAGACATGAGCAGACTCGGCCCGGTCAGAAAACCACCAACAACCAAGTTTTTACGCCGGGCACTAATGGCGTCGAATACTATGGAATAATTGAGGAGATCTATGAACTTGAATATGAGGGCCGAGTACCTCTTACTCCTATCATATTCAAGTGCCACTGGTTTGATCCTGCATGAACGAGACGGACCCCTCATCTTAGGCTAGTCAAGATTAGGCATGATTCCGTCTATAAAGGAAAATATGTCTATATTGTGGCTCAACAGGCCGTGCAGGTGTATCATACGCCATACGCGTGCCAAGACAAAGACCATCTTAAGGGTTGGTCTATTGTGCACCAGGTATCTTCGCACGGTAAACTACCTGTTCCAAATGATGAAGATTACACCTTCGACACAAACACATATGATGGAGAGTTCTATCAAGCAGATGGGCTATAAGGGAGCTTTGAGATAGTCTTACCCGGTGTGACGACCGCCATGGAAGTAGACAATGAAACGGTTGATGACGAGGACCCTGGAGATGTAGTGCTAAATCCGAAGGACATTCAAATGCTTGAGCGATTCCATTTAGGCAAAGACAATGAAGAAGACACAGAACCTTCGAATAGTATTGCCCATTTGGACAATTTTGACAGTGATGATGAGACCTATGACCCCAATCATGAAGATTATTCCTAAACCATGTAATACTATGTTTTTTATTAAATTTTGTTATGTTTATTCATTTTGAACTATTTGACATGTATGTACTAATGCTTGTTGTTCATTCTTTGTACATTGTAGGTGACAGAACAAAGATGGTGGGCAACCGTTCACCGAGGCAGGTGCTCTCGGTGTACCAGAGGCTACGCCCTCATGATGGAGGCGAGGGGACGTCTTCGCCCCTAGCGGCGAGAGCAGGCCCGGGTCGTCCCAGCACGGGGAGGGGGAGGGGGAGGGGGAGGGGCCGGGGTCACCCCAGGAGGGACCTGCCTCCTCCCCCGGCTCTCGACCAGCCAGAGGACCCATGTCCTACCCCGGAGGACCACGTGGCGGCCATGGGCACGACCACAGACACTCCGTCGGGGGACGAGGGGACTCAGCAGACGGAGGACAGTTCTACTTTCTCGGCTCCCTACCTGCGAGGTCCCACAAGCCTTCCTCCGGTTCCGCTTCCTGACCGACGCCCACTGGTTCGTCCTGTGGGAAGAAGGTAAGTAACTATAGATGTTATCACTAGTACTTCATTTGTTACGTTGAAAATCAAAAGAGAAACTGATAATTTTTCGTAATCACTTATGCAGGGGCTGGCTAGTTCTGTCGGGTGCTCTTGACCCCCCACGCACCCCCGCTACCGTCCTGGGATGTCTGTGCAGGAAACACTTCCCCGGCCTTGTGGACTTGAAAGAGGGGAGGTCGGAGCCGGCCTGGTCATGGGATAGGTACAAGCTCGGCTCGGATGACGAGCAGGACAACAAGCAGGAGCGGGTTTTGGCGGACTTTTGGGTAAGTGTCTCACAACATAGCTCAATACATCTCCTCTATTGCTTAAGTCTTTTATTGAAATAATGAACGGATACATCATGTTTGTATGCAGAGGTACTTCAAGGCCGAAGAAGGTACAGAGACCCTGGCGGATCAGACGGCACACAGAGCCTGTAAGAAGTACGTCGGCAACATGATTCACGAGGCACGACTCTAGGCCCACGTCGACTACTACAGGTCCATCAAGAAAGAGCCCCTCAACAAAACCGGCGCAAGAAATGTGGCGCTGACCAAGGAGCAGTACCTTCAGGTAGGTGAATAATATTAATTCGTTTTAAGATTTAGTAGGTTCAGAATTGATCTTCTTATATGTCAAACACTTGATGATGTGTAGGTGCCGGCCTCGTGGTGCATGTCGCATAGATCGGCATGGTCGAGGATCGTGGACAGGTACCTTGACTCGGCGTACATCGCAAAGCACGAGCAAGGCAAGCGGAAGCGGGCACTGAGGACCGCTCCAACTCACCACCAAGGCAGCCGCAACCACCCCGCATTCAAGCGGGCACTTGTACGAGATGTCATTTATCTATTCTAACGCTCAATTTTGCCTAATTTCTAATCATCTTGCCGTCTTTCTCGCAGGAGGTGGCACACCCGGACATGCCGGTGTCGGAGTTTGGGGCATGGGCTGTGTCCCACATGGGCCCGGTGAAATCCGGTGTCGTCTTCAACCCAGATGCCCCTGCCCAGGCTTACTCTGACTTAAGCGTCCACGCTAAGGTCAGAGACTACACGGAGGCGGTTAGGGCACTCCGTGGCTCATATCACAATCTGAGCACTGAGCCCCTTGAGACAGAGGTGATCGTGAGGCTGGGGCAAGGCAGGAAGCACGGGCGGTTGTGGATTGCAGACGACGCCGACTCCTCGAGCTCTGCACTCTCTCTCTCCGACGTGAGGGAACGGAGCACGGCCAGAAGCCTTCCCATACGTGCACGGCCTACTCCAACACTGTCGTGGGTCGACGAACTTCAGGTAATTCCGGTTTCACTCGTCGTACATTGAACGTTACACACATTGATCAGATTTGCAATACTGAAATATGTGATTGAAACACTGCAGCCCAAGCTGGCAGAGACAAGGGAGACGCAAGCGCACCTGACCGCAGAGCTGGAGGCCACGAAGAAGCAGATGGCGGACATATATCAGATCATGCAAACCATTGGGCAAGCATCGGGTGTCCAAGTGCAGTTGCCAGCTCTAGCTCCGGTTCGACACTTCACTCCTGTGAGTATGAAAGTTTAATGCATTCGTGCCGTTGGGATTGTCGGCCTTCGTGCCGTTGTGATTTTCGGCCTTCGTGCCGTTGGGATTGTCGGCCTTCGTGCCGTTGTTTCTTGCAGGTTGGAAACCTCCCCGTGCAGGGGAGGTGCTGCCGAAATTTTCAATTTTGAGTCTAACATATGTAATCTCTTCTCTTTTGTGCAGCCTCCGTCGGCGGGTTCAAACAATTCCGCTAGCGTGTCACCGGTGGCTGATCACGTCAACCCTTCGCCGCAGTACGGTCCTTCACCGCTGTCCAGGGGGCCACACCTGCAGTTCCGTCGCCGCAGTAGAGATGTTGAACTTTGTGATGTTGAACTTGTAATAATAAACTTGTGATGTTGAACTTTGGTGCATTTGTGATGGATTTTCGATGGATTTATTAAATATGCGTGTGCTTGTGATATATAATGCATGTTGGTGATATAGATGCGATGATTGATGTGTGTGTGTGTGTATATATATATATATATATATATATATATATATATATATATATATATATATATATATATATATATATATTGTCTGTTATAATGGAATATAAAAAAAATTGCAAGTTTCGGGGTCTTTGTCGAGTGCCATGGGCAAGGCACACAAAGTTTTTTTAAAAAAAATCCAGAAATTATTTGCCGAGTGCCTGGGCTGGGGCACTCGGCAAAGTATTTTTTTAAAAAAAATCCAGAAATTCTTTGCCGAGTGCCTAAACAGGGACACTCGGCAAAGAAATTATTTAAAAAAAATAAAAAAACTTTGCCGAGTGTCTGGGCTGGAGCACTCGGCAAAGTATTTTTTAAAAAAAAAATAAAAAAAACTTTACCGAGTGCCTGGGTAGGGGCACTCGGCAAAGTTTTTTTTTAAAAAAAAATTAAAAAAACTTTGCCGAGTGCCTGAACTTGGGCACTCGGCAAAGTAATTTTTAAAAAAATATATTTTTTTTGCCGAGTGCTGGGTCAGGCCCTCGGCAAAATAACTGTTAATGGCCGACGCGCAACGGCCGAAAATATTTTACCGAGTGCCGCCCCAAGCACTCGGCAAAATTGTTTTTTATTTTGCCGAGTGCCCCAATAAAAAGCACTCGGCAAAGACCCTTTGTTGAGAAAAATTTTGCCGAGCGGACTTTGCCGAGTGCTACACTCGGCAAAGCCTTTGCCGAGTGCAAAGAGCTTTTTGCCGAGTGTAAAAACACTCGGCAAAGCTGCGGCCTCCAGTAGTGCATGGCTTCTCCACTTGAGGATGCCGGGGACGAAGAGCAGGATCGCTGCTCGCAGCAGGATCATGTCGCCTGACCACCATGACATGCGGAAAACGTAGACGGCCAGGTGATCTGGGACACTCATGCATGGGCAAATAATGCGAGTCATATGTATGCTTCCTCCGACTATCCTGTCTTTTACATTTTTTTCTAATATATAACAAAGCGCGCATTAGCTTGAGATTAAAACTTGATCTTTAGTCAACACTTATTATATTCTAAAAATTTTCAGATTATTATACTTCGTGCAGGCGACTTTATAAGCAGTGGCGGAGCCAGAATTCTAAACTTGGGTATTCCTACTTCCACATTAAAAAAATGCTTTCTAGAATCTATATTTTTGGTTGAAAATTGCAGCTGCATAAACAAAAAGGTGAACAACATGGAGCCTTGACAAGTGGAAAGTGGTCAGTGGAGACTGCGGAAGCCAGGCTGAAAGGCCGTTTTTTCAGCTGTTTTGGGCTAGAATGAGCAAAAGTATTATAGAATATTGCATTATACATATGTATATACAAGTATACATACATATATACATAAAGGTGTACCAAAATAGTTGGGTATTCCCAGGAATACTGGAGAATACCCTTGGATCCGCCCATGTTTATAAGGCGCACACATGTACCTAGGTTCGAACTTTACGAGATATTTTACTAATTGCTTAGTTAACAATTTTTAACTGTTGTAAATTTGTAATATAAACTTGATACATTTAGTTTTGTAAGCAAATTTACTATCCAATAATCTTAAATTACAAACATAAACATTATAATATAAAGTAAATAAATGGTAAAACATAATTTGAAAAACCATGCTATATCAAATTATGACTGATAAACTGAACCGGATAGATTACCATATAAATGTGGTATTACTGGGTTCTTATTTGAAAGTGCGGCCTGAGACATGGGCAAATGTGAGTCAATATACTTCCTCCGGTTATGAATATGCTTCTTTCTTTTCTTTCTTTAATAATGCATGCATGTAATTTAAGATTCAAAGTATCTTTGATCAACAAGGCCCAGAATTACCACATTGAAAATAAAAAGAAACCACCATTGCCATTATAAACAAAGTTAATCCGTGATACCCCCATAACTATTAATTATATATTACCCTCCAATTTCATTATGAAAAAGTTAACCCAAAGTACCCCGATACCTACTTATAAATTGCCTCTATGGCCGCCATTATAGAAAGTTAATCTAAATACCTCTACTTATAAACTCACTATTAGTATTATAAAAATAATAAGTAAAAAAACTCCAATAAATGGTTCTCTTAACATCCACCTCTTGTGCACGGTCACTATTTTGTGTGTACATGACCTCAAAGTTTAGTATGTGTTACAACCATCGTTCGTTCCAAATTATAAGTCAGAGCTTGGTAGTTTTGTTATGCACCAAGATATATGCTATGTCTAGATACACAACAAAAGTTA
Organism: Miscanthus floridulus; assembly: GCF_019320115.1. Taxonomy (NCBI): domain Eukaryota; kingdom Viridiplantae; phylum Streptophyta; class Magnoliopsida; order Poales; family Poaceae; genus Miscanthus; species Miscanthus floridulus. The sequence goes on along the minus strand of NC_089588.1, from coordinate 99,888,598 downwards.
TGTACCTAGAAAATCTAAAACAACTTATAATTTGCAATAGTGGGAGTAATATTTAAGATTCATTCATATATCTGTATATGCAGTATGCACACCTATACACTTACCTGTGAAAAATAAATTCTAACAAATCACAAATAAACAATAAAAGGATGCACAAAACTAAAAGGATAAGTCTCACAAAGAAAAGAAGTGTTTGAACTGATGATATCTCTGTTCATATGTTTCCAAAATGACGAGGCTTGTGCACTAAATTTTTAATGCCTAATCTTGGTCGATGCACAATTAAATCTATCATATTTAGAATGACAAAGTCAGCAACAGTAAATTTTGACCATGGGTTTCTCTTTCACCATATTGTCAATAGCTACAAGATAAACATTGTCATAAAGTATTTTTTGGATATTATTCTATTGGAGCAAAGCACATAATCACTTTTTTTTGAAACAAAGCACATAATAACTTAACTAGTTATTAGAAAAAAAATGTAAAATTTAATATTATCTAAGCAAATACACCTTACATTGATGGACAAAGGGAGTACTTATATCCTGGCAAGTGGAAGAATTGTGGCCTCTGAAGAAAACATTTGACTACTCCTTTAAACTATGTTTTATTAGTGAGCAATAAAAATGAGGCAAGCTAAAGAATAATATAATGAAGTTTGTCCAGTTTCAGTGACCAGTACACTTGAATTATCCAATGCAAAATACCTTTATTTAGCCACTAGATATTTAGAGTAAAATACTAATTCGGCTATATATATATATATATATATATATATATATATATATATATATATATAGGGAGAGTATATTCAGTAGCTAGCTACAGGTAATAGTTGGCTACAGGTAACTCAAAGTGGCTATAGAATAAGTTATTTTGTAGCCAACTATTACCTGTAGCTGGCTACAAAATAACTTATTCTATAGCCACTTTGAGTTACGATAATTACTATATTAATTTACGAGATTATAGTAACTCCTTACTTATATAGAACTATTACCTGTAGCTGGCTACAAAATAACTTATTCTATAGCCACTTTGAGTTACGATAATTACTATATTAATTTACGAGATTATAGTAACTCCTTACTAAGTGGTTTACTATAGCGTTATGGTAAATATCCACATGTGTTACAGTAACCCAAGTATCGTAAATATGTATTGATATTATCGTAAATTAGTATATAAAATTATCGTAAATGGAGGTGGCTACAGAATAACTTATTTTGTAGCTGGGCACTACCGGAATCCTCAAATTTGCCGAGTGTATTTCCTCGGGCACTCGGCGACCAAGTTCTTAGCCGAGTGATGCGCTAAAAACACTCGGCAAAGAGGGGGTTTGCCGAGTGTAAAAAAAAAAACACTCGGCAAAGAGGGGGTTTGCCGAGTGTGAAAAAAAACACTCGGCAAAGAAATAAAATCTTTTTTCTAGAAAAGAAGGAGAAGAAAAAAAATAAAAAAAACTTTACCGAGTGCTCAGATCTAGAACACTCGGCAAAGAAATTTTGCTATAACACCCCGGCCGTCCTCCTTTCCCACACCGCCCCGCCTCCCTCCTCCTTTCCCGCACCGCCCCACCTCCCTCTCTCCAAATCCGCGCGCCCGGCCCCTCCTCCTTTCCTGCACCGCCCCGCCTCCCTCTCTGGCTGCCGCCCCGCCCCGCCCCTCATCTCCCTTTCTCCGGCCGCCACCCCGCCCCTCTTCCCCGGATCCGGCGGGGACTCGCGGGGCGAAGCCTCGCGTCGGGCCCCCCCGCGAGAGGCGACGGACTCCGTGGTGGTGGGCGCGGGCTTCGTGGTGGTGGGCGCGATGGCCGGCCGCGAGGTGGTCGTGGTCGAGGCGGGCCCAGCTTCGGCACCGGCAGCTCGGGCGTGGTGGCGTGGCGGGCTTGGTGGTGGCGGGAGGCAGCTCGGTGGTGGCGTGGCGGCGGGAGGCAGCTCGGTGGTGGCGGCGGGAGGCAGCTCGGTGGTGGGCGACGGCAGGTGGTGGCGGCCGGTGGTGCTTGTTTTTTTTTCGAAAAATCTTTGCCGAGTGTTTTTTTGGGCACTAGGCAAAGTCTTTGCCGAGTGCCCGACAAAAAACACTCGGCAAAGAACGTTTGCCGTTAAAATCTTTGCCGGGTGTCGGTTGCCGAGTGCAACACTCAGGCAAAGAGGTTGCCGAGTGTTTTTAGGGCTAGCTCCCGTATCCCGTGTGTATATATATATATATATATATATATATATATATATATATATATATATATATATATATAACTTTTTCAACTTAATTTGAACCGTCCACACAACAGATGATCGTGAATGTAACATATATGGCTGCTGCACTGCACTAACCTGACACACCGCAAGCAAAAGGTACCGTCTCCAGTTCTCCTCGATGCTGTAGGCTGTAATGCCGTGCTGGCCGCCGAGGTGCAGCAGCAGGACGGGCGCCCACAGCGTGTCCAGGTGGGCGCTCGCCGGGTTTCTGGCCAGCGCCTCCCCCTTGTGCTGGTTGAAGAGGGTGGCCAGGGCGTAGATCGCCACGACGTCGCCGCCCTGGTAGGCCAGCCAGATGAGGGCCCTGAAGCAGTACGGGACGCGGAGCTTGCGGACGATGGCGGCGGCGAAGAGGAAGTACTGGAAGAAGAGGCTGGCCAGGACGAGCAGCCGCAGCTGCCAGTCCTCCCACCATAGCACGGCTGCCTCGAAGCTCATGGCCGCTCTCAACTCTCAGCTCTCTAGTGCTGCTTGCTGTTTCGGGACATCGATGATGTCTATTTAGCTGCTCCATTCCTCCCCTCTCTATATATATACTACTAGGAGGGTATCTGCTGACGGCTTCTCTAACACGTGCTCCGAGCTAGCTGTGCCTGCCGTGTTGTGCTACTTGTTCTTGAGTGCATGCCGCTCTTTTGTAAGATGGGCAAGTCTCTTTTTTTTGTTTTACAAGACTTGTTTTTCTGTGACTCAAGGCATCAGCACAAGAAGCTTAACTAGGGTCCGATACACACTGCTGGTAGCTAGGGAAATGTTCAGACACAAGGCATCATCTCAGCCTAGCCGGGATCATTATTGTATAGTATATATATAGTTTTATTTGAGTGGTAGACACTTGCTTAACTGACTCGGTGGGGGATTTTGATATTAGGAATTTAATTACTGAAGGGGGAGGTGTATTTTGTGAATCTGATCACCCGGCCCCTTGTATATATGTAAATGGTTCGGGGCTCTATATTATATATGCTTGCGCCAGATCAGATCAATGAATCTTGTAAGTAAGATGCTAATAAATAAATGATGATGATGATGATTATGATGGCAAGCAACCATTGGTACCATTTCTTAGCACGTCTGCTATACACTAGAACAACTAAGTGGAGGCTTTACTAATGCAAAAAGAACTTTAATTTCAATGTTCGTAGCTTTCGCACAAGGTGTCGGGGACCAATATTAGGGTACCCAAAGAGAAAGAGCTAATGACCGTCAACTCTGGTTCATCGGCGCGGTCAAGAGCGCGATTACACTATTTGCCGGGTCACTTCTCGTCTGGTCACCGAGACCGTGGGACCCTGCCTCGTCCGACCCTCGAGGGTGGGCTCCGCCTCGCCCGACGTCTGAGGGGAGACTCTGTCCCGCCCCACCCCCGAGGACTGGCTCCGCTTCGCCCGACCCCCAAGGACAGACTCCGCCTCGCCCGACGTCTTGGGGCCGGCTCCGCCTCGCCCGACGTCTGAGGGCAGACTCCGCCTCGCCCGACGTCCGAGGGCAGACTTCGCATCGCCCGACGTCTTGGGGCTGGCTCCGTCTCACCCGACCTCCGAGGACTGGCTCCGCCTCGCCCGACCCCCGAGGGTAGACTCCGCCTCGCCCGACGTCCGGGGGCTGGCTCCGCCTCGCCCGACGTCGGGGGGCTGGCTCCGCTTTGCCCGACATCTGCGCGCTGCTCCTTCATAACTACACGCGCAGGTAAGGCAGGACACTCAAGTCAACCGCAATACCGAGGACCATACCCTGCACGCCTGCAGGAAAGTACCGTCAGGATATGACAAGACGGGCGCTTTAAGCCCTTCCAGACATTGCAGAGCCCAAACAGTGTTGTAAGCGCCGACATTTGTCTTATAGTATTGTGGGCACCATCATTTTCCCTCGGCGTGTGGATCTTGATGGAAGCATACGACAACCACTACGGTTCAGGAGGAGACTCGCCTCATCTACAACAACGGACGTGCGGTCACTGCCCCGTCGGCTCCCCGTAGGGTCACGGATCAACACCCTAGTCCGTCGCGTCGCCCTCCGGGGCGGGATGGGACGTGACCACTTGCTGACAAAGCCATAGCATGGCATCATCAGCGGACAGACGCCCAGCGTGGCCCTATTAGATCAGCGGACATGCACCTAGCATGGAGCTATCCCTGGCGCCGTCTGCCGTGTCAGCAGGGCTCGCTCAGAGGAAAAGGAAGACCCGACATCTGTGAAGGACCTCCTTGGTGTCGCACCCAATTTTGCATAGCAAAACCAAGTACCCATATATGTGCACCCAGGATGTCCAAACTCACACATATATCACAAATTGCAATAGTATCAAAGTAAAGTACTTATTACATCGCATATCTCATCATAAAGTAAATACAAAGTTTGCTCAAAGGCAATATTATTACAATCACAGCGGAATAACTAGCCCAACTGCCACAGGGACTCCAACTAGTGAACGTCTCCCTAGTAGTCCTGGACATCCTCCGGAAACTCTTCATATCCATTATCTGTTACCCATCCAGGATTTTCATTGGATGTAAAGCAAGTGTAAGCTCACCATGCTTAGCAAGTATATCAAAGGGATCTATGAGGCTCAAAAAGGCTTGACACTGTTTGACTGCGGTTCGCAATTTTAGTTAATCAAATTTTAGCATCCTGAATCACTACTTTAATGAACAGTCCCAATTCCCAAGTGGTATTAAAGTATCATCAAGTTTATCTCAATTCCCAACCATCCATCATCCACAGTAACCACTAATCTCGAAGGATCCAGACCGCTCGTATCCGTGAGCATAGCTGTTATAACAGGTTAATTATTTCTGCAGAAATTATACATCTTTACCCACCGAGCCGTGATTCCCAATGCCGGGGTTCGCGAGACCCACTACACCTCTTCCCAAGAAGTGTGGCAGAGTTTCACTATGAAACCCTTAGCTAGTTGCACTAACAGGTCGTAGCTACAAAGGAATGGCACGCGTGGGCATCGTAGCATGGTGCACACCCTAACAGAAAAAGGAAAGATACCCTCTTACCCCTTACTGGAGCTACATATGAGCTAGTACAATCTAGTTAACAGGTTAAAGTCAGAGCCATGTGACACTCGGGGTTGTACGGTCCTTCCTGGGTTGTCGCTTCAAGATTAAGTCCTTATGGAGAGGCACTAGAGTACTCAACCCCGTACTCCAGCCCCCTATCTATTGCTAAAAAAACTCCATTTTATCACATTGCATATAGCCTTTAATCATGTTTAACAATTATTTCATGTTAAGCGCTGCAGCATCTATCCAAAATGCCTACCCAACAATCCCAGGTATCAAGGATATGTGGTACAAGTATTCATCTAGGTAAAGTCCTTAAAGGCATTTCAAATTAAACACATGTAGGAATGTAAGTGGTAATAGTTCATAGGTAACAAGGGGCCTTTGGTATACTTGCCTTCCTCAAAGTCGTCCTAAGAGTACTGCTGATCCTGCTGGGGGTCCGCAGTCACCTCAAATGGCTCACCCTCTAATCATGATCCAATCGTCAATCAAGCATCATACCAATCATTTCATGCATACAAGATAGACTTCCATTAGAACAGTACACCAAACAGCAAAAACATAAGTTGAAAAGCTTACAAATCTATTCTACGCATTGCTACGAACACGTGAGCGAAAGAATCACTCAAATCGGACTTAAAACGCGAAAGTTATGCATGAAATAAGATGTAATGACATTTCTGTAAATAAACTAAACCTATTTTTGAATTAAAACAATTAAAAATATAAATTATCACGGTTATAGGACTGCAGGCATTAAATCTGGAAAGTACAGGGTCTAGATTGAGTAAATATGGGACTAAAAAATAATTATTTTGAATTAGAATGGACTGCGGGTTGATTTTGAGAAAACAGGGGGGTTTTCTACAAAATGCGCGTGGCTGACCGCGGTTGACTGCGATTGCTGACTGGGTGGCCATGTGGCGGCTTTTGGTAGGCGCGGTGCACCACGCATGCATGGGCGCGCTGACGTGGGCGCTGACGCAGCCCTGTGGATCGAGTCCACAGCCCATGGTGGACCGAACCGGTACGGGGTAATCTGGGCCGTCTGTCCAGATCTAACGGCGTAGACGTGTATAGTGGCAACGGGGCACCAGGGAAGAAGGACCCGATGGTGGCGCCATGGCCGGCGATGGCTAGGGTTCGCCGGTACGGCGTTCTAGGGCGTAAAATCGCGAATAGAAGGCACGGGTACGGTCAAGGAGCTCACCGCGAGTTCTATGAAGGTGATCTCGACGTTCGGGACGACTCTAGATGCTTGGTCAACGGCGGCGGAGCTCTGGAGAGAGAAAGAGCATGCGGGTGAGGCTCAATCCATGGAATCCGTGACCAAATCGATGAGACAAGGGTACCTTCGGCTGCGGGAAAGGACGGCGGAGCTCGGAGTCGCGTCGGCGTCGAGCTTCAAGGCGCGGGAGAGGGGAAGCTACGACGGCGGTGGTTCTAGGCTACGAGCAGAGGATGGGAGAGGAGGTAGGGCTCAGCTTGAGGTTATATAGGGCGGACGGCGACTAGAAATAGGAAGGGAAGCGGGTGGATTGGCTGCTTTCCATAAGCGGGCGACGGCGTGGATGGCTTGCCATCGGCGGTGACCGGAGAAAAGGAAAACGCCGAGCGGTGAAGAATGAAAGGCTGAGGAAGACGAAAGGAAAGAAGAAGAAAGGCGCTAACAGGTGGGGCCAGAGCACAGTGAGAGAGGGAGAGAGCGGACGAGCGGGCGCTTTGCTACGGGAAAAGCCGAGCGGGCCGGGCGCCAAGCTGGGCCGCGCGTGGTGGGTGCGTGGTGCAGTTTGCGAGCCGGTGCGAGGAAAAGGGAGAAGGCCTGTGCGGTAGGCTGGCCACAGGCGGTGCCGTTGCGCTCCAGCGTGGGGCAGGCTGTCGAGTGGGCTTGTGCAAACAAGCCAGGCGCCAAAAAAAAAGAAAAGAGGAAGAAAGGGCGCTGCTGGGCTGCCAGTGGGCCTGCGTGGGAAGGAAAGAAAAATTGGGGACTGGGCCGATTCCTGGTGTTGTGCCAAAATGGAAGAAGATGAATTTTTCAAAATCAAATCATTTTCCAAATCTATTTCCTCTATTTTCAGTTTTAAGTCAAATTCATATGTGATTTGAATTCAACTTCAATTCATCTAACCCTACACTCAATCAAAACCATATGCTCCGGCATGAATGGAACAAACAAGTTTCTAAACCTTATAGTTTATTTTATTTATCCATTATTTATTATTTGGCCTAAGTTAAAAATACCTAGAAAATGTATTATAGGATAAGAATTAATTGCTAATTTGTAGTAAGAATTTTTGGGTGTTACACTTGGCCTCTGGATTTTCTTCTTTCTCCCATTTGTAAACCCTGCTTCCCCTTGGTCTATAAAAGGGAAGGTGGGGTACCTCACTAGGGGGATGGATTGATTCAACACTCCACGCATCATATCATACATAGCTGAGCAGCAACCAAGCTCTCAGCGCCCACTCGACCTCTCCATCAGAGACTTGGGACCTGTCCCTCTCTCGCCCGTTTGTACCCCCTACTATGAACTTTTCAGTGCAAATGACACGAGCAACAGCCACGAACTGGACGTAGGGACATTCTGCCTGAACCAGTATAAATCTTGTGTCTTTTTAGCATACCATCCGGGCCAAATGCGCAATAATACAAATTTACTCGTTGGTGCTTACTCGAAACACCGACAGTTGGCGCGCCAGGTAGGGGACTTTGCGTGTTCCGACATTAACATCGGGCTGCGGATGGCTAGCCACGGAATCAGCTGGGTCTCCGGGCACACACGTGCGCTTTGGGGACCTAGACTTCGTCGTCATGGTGGAAGGAGAACTGGCGTGGACGCCCATTGTCGTTCAACCCTTCCACCCCGCCGGCCTCGACGCGATCATCGAGATGCTCGAGGAGCTGTGGTTTACCGAAGCAGAGCCATTCTCCCTGGAATACATCATCCGGAGCACCCCAACGGTGCTCCTGTTTGGTCTCTGCAATGCCACAGAGACCGTTGGCCACCTTGTGGCCCAGCGCATGATCCCGTCCCCTGCGAACAACAAGTTTGTGGGGGTGATCGAACACGTCGTGGAATCTCTCCAAGACCTCCTCGCAGAGGAGCCGGAGTCGCCCTCTGGCTCTGACTCCAGCAAGGGGAACCATCACCCCTCTTGTGAATGCTTCATGACGGGTACCCCCGAGGGACATGTCGAAAGCGTCCTTGAGGAAGAGGCTACCCTGGCAAACAACCTCAACAGCGAGGCCGAGGGGGAGATAGTGGCCCCGCCTCGTATGGGGGTGGAGCAGCTAAAAGCCCGACATCGAGAGATCGAGGAAGCGCGACTCCAGCTTGAGCGGGAATGCGCGGAGCTCGATCGGGAGATCGAGCGTCAAGGTGACGGTGGGCGCGCATGAGCCATGGCCCATGACGTGAACCAAAGGATCATCGCCGATGATGAAGCCCTCCCTCGCTTCATCCAGGCAAGCCAGAACATCGCCGCTGCGGTGGCCTTGCTTCATGGTCTTCTAGAGGCAGCGATGCCCGAGGATCGTCGGGCCCACCATGAGATCCGCATGCTGCTCAAGCATGCGGTGGCGCAGCAGGCCATAAGCTCATTGTCTCAACGACGTGAGCTCGATGCTAGCTAGCGCACGCCCTCAGAGCGCCCTGGCAGGGACGCGTTGGTCCACCTAGAGCCACAAGGGAGTAGGCAACACACCATGGTCCTGGTGCGTCAGCGTCTCAGCCGCAACCATGACGCGCGTAACACCCTCGATGCCAGTAGACATGCCTATGACGACCTAAGAGAGGGAGCCAGAAGCAGCTATCACCCTCCCCGTGTCGGACGCTACGGCAGTGGCGAGGACCGAAGCCCAAGCCGCAGCCTACCGGGGCCTCAGGTCTTCGGCCAACACATCATCAACGCTACCTTCCCGCCAAGGTACCGACCACCAACCAATATCCCAAAGTACTCTGGGGAAACAAACCCCAGACTATGGCTCAAAGACTATCAGCTTGCCTATCAAGCCGGTGGTGTGGATAATAATGACTTCATTATCCATAACCTTCCATTATTTTTGGCCGATTCAGCGAGAACCTAGTTGGAACACCTTCCGTCCAACAGAATCCAAAGTTGGGCGGACTTGAAGGAGATCTTCGTGGGAAACTTCCAAGGCACATACAAGCACCCTAGAAACCCATGGGACCTCAAGAACTATCGGCAGAAGGCTAGATAAAAGCTCCATGGGTACATCTGGCACTTCTCCCGGCAATGCAACGAACTCCCTAACATCGCTGACGTCGACATTATAGGAGCTTTCCTGTCCGGGAGCACCTATGAGTCTCTGGTTCATAAGCTGGGACATAAGGGCCCACGAACCACCAAGGAGCTCCTGGACATCGCCACCAGCCATGCCTTAGGCGAAGAAGTGGTCGGAGCAATCTTCGATCATCTCGATGGCAAGGCGAGGTGGGACGAGGATGCTAGTGAAGGCACCTCCAATCGTTCCACCAAAAAGAAGAACAAGAAGCAACAGCGCGAGGGCTCGCTCGTGGCCGCCGCTGACCGCAGGGGTGGTCGGAAGCCCGTGGAGGGCACTCTGAACCATTTTGAAAAACTACTCGAGGGGCCATGCCCGAACCATGCCTTCCTGGTCAAGCATTTGTACAAGGACTACAGTCTCATGCGGTGGTTCTTGTCCGGAGGCTCCAACAAAGGGGAACACGGAAAGGATCCTGACCCCACCACGGATGACGCCGAAGAGAAAGACGGAGGCTTTCCAACACCGGATGGCTGCCTCATGATCTTTGGAGGACCAGAGGCCTACGACTCCAAGCGCCGCCAAAAGGTCACACGCCGCGAGGTCTATATGATCAAACTAGCCATGCCTACCTTCCTCTGGTGGTCAGAGTCCACTATAACCTTCAATCGGACTGCCCACCTAGAGAACGTCCCATAGCCAGGAAGATACCCACTCGTGGTCGACCCGATCGTCGGCATGAAGCGGGTCACCAAAGTATTGATGGATGGAGGTAGCGACCTCAACATCATGTACGCCGAGACACTCGACGCCATGGGCATCGACCGAGCGCGCATCTGGCCGACCGAAGCACCTTTTCATGGCATCATGCCTAGAAAGCAAGCCATGCCGCTTGGGCAAATCAATCTACCCGTGACCTTCGGGGGTCTGTCCAACTATAAGATGGAGACCCTCACCTTTGAAGTGGTATGGTTCCACTGAACTTACCACGCCATCCTGGGACAACCATTCTATGAGAAATTCATGGTTGTCCCTAACTACACCTACCTCAAGCTAAAGATGCTAGGCCTCGGTGGAGTCATCACCGTCAGCACCTCCTTCCAGCGCGCCTATGAGTGTGAGGTCGTGTGCTGCGATCACGTCACGGCAATCATTGCCTCCGAAGAACTCGTGGACATCAAGAAAGAGGTCACCGAAGAAGCACCCGACCCCAAGAGGTCGACCGGGTCCTTCGAGCCAGCAAAAGGCTCTAAGGAAGTCCTCATAGACCCTGGGAGCACCGAGGGCAAAACGATGCGCATTGGTACCACGCTTTCCTCTAAATAGGAAAGCACACTCATCGACTTCCTCTGCGACAACAAAGACATCTTTGCGTGGAAACCCTCGGATATGCTAGGCATTCTAAGGGAGGTCACCGAGCATACCTTGAAGACCTGCCCAGGCTCCAAGCCAGTAAAGCAACGCCTACGTTGCTTCGACAAGGGGAAATGCAGGACCATCGGCGAGGAGATAGCAAAGCTTTTGGTGGTTGGATTCATCAAGGAAGTATACCACCCAGAGTGGTTAGCCAATCCCCTCCTTGTATGAAAGAAGAGTGGGAAATGGAGGATGTGTGTTGACTACACGGGTCTCAACAAAGCGTGCCCAAAGGATCTGTTTCCTTTACCGCACATAGACCAAATAGTTGACACTACCTCAGGGTGCGAAACCCTCTGCTTCCTTGACGCATACTCCGGGTACCACCAAATCACGATGAAAGAATTCGACCAGCTCGCGACATCTTTCATCACCCCCTTTGGTTTGTTCTGCTACATCAAAATGCTATTTGGTCTAAAGAACGTTGGGGCCACATACCAGTATTGTATGCTCAGGTGTTTTGGGGACCTCATCGGGTGGACCATTGAGGCCTACGTTGATGACATCATGGTCAAGTCCAAACGAGTTGACCACCTCGTGGCCGATCTTGAGCACACCTTTGCAAAACTCCGAGCAAACGACATCAAACTCAATCCCGAGAAATGCGTTTTCGGGGTCCCGAGGGGCATGCTGCTTGGTTTTATTGTCTCCGAGCGAGGCATCGAGGCCAACCCGAAGAAGATCTCAGCTATCACTAGAATGGGCCCAATTCAGAACATAAAGGGGGGTACAACGAGTTACACGATGCCTCGCCGCACTCAGGCGATTCATCTCACACCTCGGCGAATGAGGTCTCCCCCTTTATCGGCTTCTAAAGAAGGCCGACCGCTTTGAATGGACATTCGAGGCCTAGGGGGCACTTGACATGGTCAAACTGCTCCTGACGAAGGCCCCGATCCTAGTGCACCCTATCGATGGAGAACCTCTTCTGCTCTACATTGCGGCCACCATGCAAGTGGTTAGCATCGCCCTGGTATTGGAGTGGGAGGAAGAAGGGCACGCCCTCAAAGTATAGCGCCATGTGTACTTCATCAGCAAGGTCCTATCCGATTCAAAGACCTACTACCCCTAAATCCAGAAGCTCTTGTACGCCGTCCTCATCACCAAGAGGAAGCTACGCCACTACTTTGGGACACACCCCGTGATGGTCGTGACGTCCTTCCCCCTTGGCGAGGTCGTCCAAAACTAGGATGTCATGGGAAGAACCATGAAATGGGCACTCGAGCTGATGGGTCAAAGCATTACTTATGCCACCTGAACGGCCATCAAGTCCTAGGTGTTAGCTGATTTCATCGTAGAATGGACCGAGGTCCAAATGCCACCGGCGGTCATCGATCAAGAGTACTGGACGATGTACTTTGATGGATCGCTGATGAAGAAGGGCGCCAGCATAGGGCTAGTCTTCGTGTCGCCCCTCGGGGTACGCATGAGGTACATGGTTCGTGTCCATTTCCCCTCCTCCAATAATGTGGCCGAATATGAGGTGCTCATCAACGGCCTATGCATTGCCATCGAGTTGGGCATCCGACATCTCGATGTTTGGGGAGACTCCCAGCTGGTCGTCGATCAAGTCATGAAGGAGTCAAGCTGTCATGACGCCAAGATGACTACATACTACCGAGAAGTCCGACGGTTGGAAGACAAGTTCAACGGTCTCGAACTCAATCACATCCCGAGGCGCCTCAACAAGGTGGCCGACGCGCTTGCGAAGGCGACATCCGGTAGAGAGCCGGTGCCAACTGGTGTCTTCGCTAGCGACCAACCCAAGCCCTCAGTTCGCTATGAGGGGTCAGAACAGACCGGTGATGGTCCGCCCGATCCAGGCTCGGGGGCTAACCAACCATCGGCTCCATCTAGTCCCAAAGTCATGGAGCTCGAGGAGGATCCATCGATAGAGCCCGACCCTTTGATCGACTGGAGGACGCTCTACCTCAACTACCTCCTCCATGACACACTACCAACGGACAAGATGGAAGCTCGATGGCTCGCACGTCGCACCAAGTCCTTTGTTCTTGTGGAGGGCGAACTCTACAAGAGAAGCCACACTAGGATCCTACAGCGCTACATCCCCATCGAGTAGGAGAAGCATTTGCTGAACGATATCCACAGTGGGATCTGTGGTCACCATGTCGCACCTAGAACCCTAGTCGGAAATGCGTTTCGATAGGGCCTCTATTGGCCCACCGCTATAGTTAACGCTGAGCAGATTGTACGCACCTACGAATAGTGCCAGTACTATGCTCGGCAGACTCACCTACCGGCCCAAGCGCTCTAGATGATCCCCATCACCTGGCCATTCGCGGTCTGGGGGCTCGATCTAGTTGGACCTCTGAAAAAAGTGCCCGGGGGCTACACCCACTTGCTAGCCACCATAGATAAATTTACCAAGTGGATAGAAGCTTGGCCGATCTTCGTGATCAAATCCGAGCAGGCCGTGATGTTCTTCCTTGACATCATCCATCGCTTTGGAGTCCTAAACTCCATCATCATGGACAACGACACGCAATTCACCAGAAAGAAGTTCCTTCGATTCTGCGATGAATACCACATCCGGGTTGATTGGGCTGCCGTAGCGCATCCTCGAATGAACGAGCAGGTCGAGCGCGCAAATGGCATGGTCCTACAGGGCCTTAAGCCTAGGATCTTCAACCGATTGAACAAATTCAGCCCACGCTGGGTCGCTGAACTTCCTTCAGTACTCTGGAGCCTGAGGATAACCCCCAGTCGAGCCACCGGCTACACACCCTTCTTCATGGTCTACGGTTCCAAGGCCGTCCTCCCAACCGACCTCGACTATGGAGCACCAAGGATCAGGGCATACAATGAATAGGGAGCCAAGGCATCCCACAAGGATGCCATGGAGCAGCTAGACGAAGCGCGCGACATCGCCCACCTCCGCTCAGCCAAGTACCAGTAGGCGTTGCGATAGTACCATAGCCAGTGAATATGAGGCCAGGCCTTCAACATCGAGGACCTGGTCCTCCGCCTCATCTAGAGCAACAAGGACCGCCACAAGCTCTCCCCACCATGGGAGGGACCGTACATCATCATAGAGGTGCTCTGGCCAGGCGCCTACAAGATAAAGACCATCGACGGCAAGGTCTTCACCAATGCCTAGAACATCGAGCAGCTACGTCGCTTTTACCCCTAATAAATGCACACTTTTTACTTATCAGTTTCATTATCAAAACTCCCCGATCCTTCGTGACATCCGACTCTAGCCAATAGCAAGGGGTCGGGCCTCACTCGGGGGCTGATATGAGTACATTTATCCTACAAACATCCTCTGTGCCTGCCCTCCTTTCTCACGTTAAGTCCTAAGAACTAGATTTTTGGGAACAAGCTCTAAGTAAAACTGGGCAGACTGCGAGACACCTATGCCCCAGCGGCTACGGCGCCTTTGCTCACCAGCGTGATTAGAGCTGGCTCACCCGCACTTCGAGCTTTTGTCACCTTAACTATGTGAAGGGTCGAAATGCACTAGACCTTCTTTTGCGAAAAGAGGGAGAAGAGCTAAAAGGCTATTTGCTACAAGCGAAGAGCTCATCCATTTTGCACAAATTCGATGCTTGGCTTATCTGCTTAACCAAACTCTTGCGCGGGATGTTCTCATCCTCTATTTCCGTAGGGAAATTTGGTCTCGACAAAGTAACACGAGTCGATCGGACGTCTTTCCGAACCATCACTCTTACCATCGAGGTAAAACCGGTGCCCAGTTCAATCAAACGGCTCAAAACCACCGCCGAGAGATAAGCACCCTCACTTCCTTATTTCACGTATTAATTTCACTATCGAGCCTCCGACCCTAGCAACGGTAGGGGGATGGACATCGCTCGGGGGCTGGTGAGAGTGTCTATTCGCAACACATCCTCTTTGCCTGACCCCTCCTTATGTTTAAAAACTAGAGGCACGATGTGCGGGTGTAAACTTTGAGTAAAACTGGTCGAACCGCTAAGACCCTATGCCCTAGCGGCTATGGCGTTTTTGTTCACCAGCATGATCAAAGTCTTTGTCCCCGCACCCCAAGCTTTCACATCCACCTTCCTGAGAAGGGTTCGGAGCGGCCTATCTGTGGAACCTCCATCAAGGAGAAGCTGTCAAGTCTCCCAAGTCGATCGAACGGCTCGGATCACTACCGAGAGACAGAAACAAAAAATCAGGATGCTCGTGCAGGTTACACCGGCCCCACCACGAACGTCAGACCCAAACCCCGCATGGACATATCTGGTAAGAGCTAGACTCCCACCTTTCTCCATCACGTGGTCATTCATAAATCCATTTTTTATTCATACATTCATTTAATCATTCGTTCATACGTTCATCCCATACACCCAAGCGTTGCATATGCGATTGCTGCATCTCAACGCTTCATGTTGTGTCATGAAGTAGTAGTCGTCTCACTCGATATGAGCGGCGATAGACCGAGGTTCAAAGGCCGGTCCGCGAAGGACTCGAGGCCGCCTCGCATCAAACTAAGCCAGGGGAGAAAAAACGAGATGAGCCCAAGCAGCCTTGCCCGACCCCGCTCAGAAGCGGATAGGGACATCTTGACCTTTCTCGTTCGATTCTAACCTCGAGCCAAGCCCATAGAATCTCCATCGAGGAGAGGCCAACGGGCCACCCAAGCCTATCGAACAGCTCGGGCATCTGCCGGGAGGCGGGTTAAGAAGTACTGGAATGCCACATGAGGGCTCTACCGACCCTATCAGTGGATGATGGACCCAGATTCCACTCAAACATACTCGTTAGTGAGCTCACCGAACGCGACACTCGAGCCGTCGAGGCAAGTGTCGTCAGCTCAGCCCCTCCGATTGTGGAAACCGCGGATGGGGTGACGCGTGAATCACGGCCGACCCCTACCGAACCCCATGGGGCTTGGGGGCTCGAGCCGCCCGATCCTAGATTGAAAGACCGCGGGTCGAAGGCCGGAGGGCCCAAGGCTGCCTCATGTCGAACAAAGAACCAGGGGGAAAACATAGATGAGCCTCAGCGGCCTGTGCTCGTCCCGCTTAGAAGCGGACAAGGTCATCTCAACCTTCTCGTTCGATCCTAGCCTCTAGCCGATCCCATAGAATCCCCATTGAGGGGGAATCTGTTGGAAGGCGGGTTAAGGAGCAACGGAATGCCACACGAGGGCTTTGCTGACCCCATCACAAGCGATGGAACTGGATTCCATTTAGACATGCCCGTTAGCGAGCTCACCGAGCATGTCACTCGAGCCACTAAGGCAAGTAACATTAATTCAACCCCTCCAGTTGAGGAAACCATGGATGGGGCGACAATCACAAAAACGAGCTGACCCTTGACCAATTCCCCGCCCCGTGCGGGGGCTCAAGGAAGGTTGGACTTGCAAGGAGACCTAACGCACGGTCACAGAATGATAGCTAAGATCCTAGGGGGAGGGTACGTGCGAATACAAGAGATGCATTCTCCTAAGTTTCGCTATCCTCCCCTTGATTTTTAGTGACATCTGACCCCAGCAACGGCAAGGGGTCGGATTTCACTTGGGGCTGATAAAGGCATAAATATACCTTTTCTGAAATAGTCGCTGTGTTTGATAAAGGCATAAGTATACCTTTTCTCAAACAGTCACTACGTTTGATAAAGGCATAAGTATACCTTTTCTGAAACAGTCGCTGCGTCAGACCTTTTCTTCACGCTAAGTCTAGTGGCAAGGTTTGTGCAAACGAATAATTGATCATGTCTGGTTGGACTATAAAACACCTACGCCTCGGCAGCTATGGTGTCTTTGCTCACCAGCATGGTCAAAAGTTCTCCCTTTACACCTTAGGCCCTATGGTCTTAACGAATGGAAGGGTCGGAATACGTTGGCCTTCTCTTTTCGCATACAAAAAGGGAAAGAGACAAATTCAATCAAACCAAACAAAATAACGAAGTTACGAATTTGTCCTTGTGGTACATTAGGATCGGCAATAGTCCACAGAGTACAATGACGTTCATCCAAATTCACCCAACCTAATTGACAACTATCCCCTTCGGGGGAGAACTGTGTCTTCAACTCTTCTCGTCAGGTTTTGCGCAAGAAGAGCCACCGCCGCTTCTATTTCATCCAGCTCAGAGGCTTTGTAGCCAGGCACAAAACTGAGGCTCATCATCTCCAAGTCAATGCTTTCATCGTAATGCGAGCGCGCAATGGCGAAGGCTTGGGTGATCCCTGAGCGAAGGGCTTCCCTCTCGAGCTGGCTCACCCGCGCCGTGATATCTACGGCACGGGCCACGAGTGAGCTAGTCCCCTCCACCTGCACCACCTGTAGGTCATCGCAGACTATGCCGAGGGCAACCTTTAGGACATCAAGCTCATGGCCCTCTACCTAAAGAAGACTCCGTGCCATGGCAAGATCCGTGGCCAGTCCGGCAGCGGCGCCCTTGGCCTCTAGCTTCTGGGCTTTTGCGGTTCCAAGCTCGCCCTAGAGGGAGCTAATCCTCTACTGCGCCTCGTCGCGCTCTCTGATGGCCTGGTCACGCTCCCTGCGGGCCGCGCTACACTCTGAGCGGAGCCTCTATGAGGTCTGATGCAGCTCGTCATGCTCCCTACGTAGCCGGGCGACCGCCTCGGTGTCCTGATTCGCCCTTTGATGAAGGGTCGCGAACCTCTCCTCAGCTCCCAGCTTGAGCTCCCGCTCCTTCTCGACCTCGGCCAGGAGGTCGAGGATCCACTGGCGAGCCTCAGCATCCCTCTGGAGCAGCTCGTCCTACTCCTTCCAGACTCTGGAGGCCTCCTCCTCATCCCACCACGTCCTTTCCGATAGTTCCTCAAAAGACTTCTTGACATCCTCCATGTCCCGGCGGGCCTCGGCCTCCCGTGTCGAAGATTGTCTGCCTCCGCAGTGAGGGGAGTGAACTCAGCCACCCTCTGTTAGAGCTAGGCGGTCACATCCCTATGTAGCCATGCCTCATCAATGACGCGGTCCCAGTCCTCCTTATGTTCATGAAGGAACCAGGATTTCTCCCGGCTGTGAGCAATAAGAGATTGAAAAAATGGTGGTCAGAACACAAAAATAGATGAAGAAAGAAGAGGGTGAGAGGCAAAATTAAGTGAATACCTAGCCGGTGGGAACGATGATGTCGCGCAGGGTGCCCCTGGCCTAGTTCAGAGCTTCCAGCGTGGCCATGATTCCCTCATTGAGACTCTCCCGCTCCATGCCCTCAGCGGCATCATCGAGGGTGAAGAGTTCCAACAACGGGTCCTGCGGAGTCACCCACTAGAGCAGGGGCTCATCCTGCATAGGCGGGTGGCTGCCCTTCGATGTTAGGGCTAGGGACAACTCCCCGCCGGTCCCCTCAGCAACCACCATGGTGTCCGGGGATCCCTCGACCGCGACCCCCTCCGTCCTGCCCACGACGGGTGTCGTCTCTTGGGCTGCCGGTGGCACGGGTCACATCGTTGCCTCGGTCACTGTCACCTCCGCCTCCATCATAGCCACCGTCACCTCCACCTCCATTAGCGGGACCTCATCCGGCTATGCCGCGCCATCGTGGTCGACGCAACGAGCGTGTCCGACAGCTCCTCCCGCTCCGACGTCGGTAGTGGAATCGCTTCCGTCGCCGGTTGCTCAGCAACCTCTGAGGGCGCCCCCTCAGCCTCGCCGCCCGTTTGACCCGCTGAGGGCACGAGCACCACCACGGGCGGCGCATGACCGGCCAATGAGGCTATGACACCATCTCCGCTCCTGCCCAAAATGGGAGTGACGTCGGGCGATGGCCGCTATGTCGCCTGAATGGTGACAGTCTTCTTGGGCGCTAGAGCCAAAGAGCGGCCCCGTCTGAGGATGCTGCAAGAAACAAAAGGCGTATGTCACAATGAAAACAGGTGAAAATAGAGAAAAAATAGGGAAAACAGAGGAGTTGGTGACTTACGTTGGCGCTATTGGGCGGTGGAGACGTTTGGGGGACGAACCCCCAGGTCCCTGCTCCACCTCGTTGGGGCGGGACTGTTTTGAGCCCACCCCATGCTCCTAGGCCATGGGGCTCACCTCCCTTGCATCTAGGGGCATGGCGGTAGAGCCACTCCCCTCTCTCAGCACCTCGGGCATGGCGGCGGATCCGCCCACCCCCGCTGGCTCTTGGGGCATGGCGGCGGATCCGCCCATCCCCACTGGTTCTTGAGGCGCAGCAGCGGGGCCAACCCCCTTCGCTGGCACCTCGGGCGTAGCAACAGAACTACCCGCCCCTGCTGGTTCTGAGGATGGGCCAATGATTCGGCCCGCCTCCTCCGACCTCACGGGCTCGTCTCCCCCTACATGGAATGGGAAGGGACCCTGCATGGATGAGTGGATACCTATCAGCATATCCTCGCTCTAAAGGTCATCCCGCTCGGTGTCAGCAACTACCTCATCATCTTCCTCGTCGTCATCACTGTCACTATCGGTTTCCTCCCCGTGCTCCCACGCACGTATTTTCTACTGCTTCTTTCTCCTCTCGTCCTCCTTCGCCTTCCTCTACCACACGGCCACAGTGCGATTCTCCGCCGTCACGAATGGATCTTTTGACAGCAGAGCCCGATGATCCATGAGGGCGAGGTTCCTCGGCTGGTCCCCCCATCCCAATGTCAGCATCAAGGGGTCGGGAGTCCAATAAAAGAAAAGGAGGACATAGGGGAAGAAAACTTACGAAGGCAATGAACCCTGGTTCCGGCCGCATTGGGGGTGCCCCGGCACCGGATACACAAAATCGAGGATAACGCCGGCGTCATCCCGAGAAGGCTCCATTGCCTCCTTGATGCGCAGCGCCACTTCGAAGGGGGAGAGCGCTCCCTCAGCGAGCGCCGTCCCGTCAAGTGTTGCCTCGGGCGCCATCATGTGCAAGGGAAGCGCGCGCCTCATCAGCGGTGCCACTTTCCTCGTGTGGTAGGCACCGATGATCCCTGACCCCTTCACGCCCCCTCCTTTAGAATATGGATGGCGGGACCTCTTTGATGGGACTCCCCACTTCCTCCATGATTCCGGGACCTCTTCGATGAGGCGCCCGGTGAACTCCGGCAAGGGGGCGGCTGCGTCGTTCTTGACGTAGAACCAATGCGAATGCCACCCCTTGTTGGAGGTCGATAGACGCATTAGCGGGTACTCGCTGACCCGATTGTTGTGAAGCTGAATGCCGGCTCATCCCATCGGCACGTTTAGCTCATGTTTCTTCTCCCGTTTCTTCAGGAGGGTGATGGCAAAGAAGTACCGCCATAGGTCGAAGTGGGGACTAATCCCCAGGAACCCCTCACATAGGGCGACAAATGCCACAATGTGCTGGATTCCGTTGGGATTAAGGTGATGTAGCTCCACCTTGTAGTAATGCAGCAACCCCCGAAGGAACTTGTGGGTAGGGGTGGCGAATCCTCACTCATGGAATTGAGCAAAGGACACGACATAGCCGTCAGGAGGTGACGGTGCGTCCTCATCGCCGGGTAGCCACCACTCCTCGGTGGCGGTCTGAGCGCAGAGAAGACTGCGGCAGACGAGGCCCTCCAGACGCTGAAGGGTGATATCAGATCTGCACCATGGCTCCATTGGAAGATTGGATGGGTGGATGCGAGCTTGACGGTGGCTAGGATGTGGAAGCAGAAGAACTAGGCGATTGGCGGCGGATGTTGTAGATTCAAAGGCAAGGAGGCAAAGTACGAAACCCTAGGGGCAAACCCTTTAGTTTTATAGGGGCGACGAATGCGAGGAAACCAACCGTCCGCCTCGATCTCTGCGCCTACCATGATCTGCCATGACATGACGATCGCGAGATATGCGCACGCAACCCATATCTTTTCCTTCGAAAAACCCACCGGACGTTTCGCCTCCCCGGGCGGACCGGGACTCGTTACGAGTAAGAAGAATACGGGTCGAAAAATGCATCTAAGGCTCATCCGGGCCTAGGAGGTCGATAGATGGCCCATCAACAGGTTCGACAGCCACTCCAAGCCCTCCTACGATAAGGGATGGAAGGGAGTGGGCCCCGCAAATGGCCAGCACCCAGGTGCACAAGCGCCACGGGTATCTCAGCCCACGATTGAGTCTCAGCCAGGCTGACCCTTGTCGGATCCCCGTGAATGGGATACTGGGACTCCAATCGAACTATCTAGTTAGCAAACCACCAAATCTCATAGCTATACCCGCAAAAGAATTGAGTCACCCTCTAGGCGATTCTATCCGAAGTACCGAGGGGCTCGGGCGCTACACCTGTCGGGTGCGCTCGCGTGCACCTGCTAACAAATCAAATCACCCCCAGGCAATTCTATACGAATCACCCGAGGGCTCAGGGCTACACCCGACGGGTGCGCTTGCGTGCACCCTCTAGCAAGTCGAATCACCCTTAGGCGATTCTATCCGAATCAACCGGGGACTCGGGGGCTACACCCGTCGGGTGCGCTCGCGCGCACCCTCTGGAAAGTCAAAAAACCCCTCGGGCGATTCTGCTTGAATCGCCCAGGGGCTACTGTCGGGGACCAATATTAGGGTACCCAAAGAGGAGGAGCTAATGACCATCAACTCTAGTTCATCCGCGCGGTCAAGAGCGCAATTACACTATTTGCCGGGCCACTTCTCGTCCGGTCGCCGAGACCGTGGGACCCTGCCTCTTCCGACTCTCGAGGGTGGGCTCTGCCTCTCCCAACGTCTGAGGGGAGACTCTGTCCCGCCCAACCCTTGAGGACTTGCTCCGCCTCGCCCAACCCCCGAGGACAGACTCCGCCTCGCCCGACATCCGAGGGCCGGCTCTGCCTCGCCCGATGTCCGAGGGCAGACTCTGCCTCGCCCGATGTCTTGAGGCTGGCTCTGTCTCACCCAACCCTCGAGGACTGGCTCCGCCTCACCGGACCCCTGAGGGCCGACTCTGCCTCGCCCGACGTCTGGGGCTGGCTCCGCCTCGCCCGACGTCGGGGGGCTGGCTCTGCCTCGCCTGACGTCTGCGCGCTGCTCCTTCATAACTACACGCGCAGGTAAGGTAGGGCACTTAAGTCAACCGCAATACCGAGGACCATAACCTGCACGCCTACAGGAAAGTACCATTAGGATATGACAAGACGGGCGCTTTAAGCCCTTCCAGGCATGTCAGAGCCCGAACAGTGTTGTAGGCGCTGACATTTGTCTTACAGTGTTGTGGACGCCGTCATTTGCCCTCGGGCGTGGATCCTGACGGAAGCATACGACAACCACTATGGTCCAAGAGGAGACTCGCATCATCTACAGTAACGGGCGTGCGGTCACTGCCCCATCTGCTCCTCGTAGGGTCACGGATCAACACCCTGGTCCATCGTGCCGCTCGCCGGGGCGGGATGGGACATGACCACTTGCTGACAAAGCCAGAGCATGGCATCATTAGCGGACAGACGCCCAGCGCGGCCCTATCAGATCAGCAGACATGCACCCAGCATGGAGCTATCCCTGGCGCCGTCTACCGTGTTAGCGGGGCTCGCTCAGAGGAAAAGGAAGACCCGGCATCTGTGAAGGACCTCCTTGGCCTCTGGATTTTCTTCTTTCTCCCATTTGTAAACCCTACTTCCCCTTGGTCTATAAAAGGGAAGGCGGGGTACCCCACTAGGGGGACGGATTGATTCAACACTCCACGCATCATATCATACACAGCTGAGCAGCAACCGAGCTCTCAGCGCCCACTCGACCTCTCCATCAGAGACTTGGGACCTGTCCCTCTCTCGCCCATTTGTACCCCCTACTATGAACTTTTCAGTGCAAATAACACGAGCAACAACCACAAACTGGACGTAGGGACATTCTGCCCGAACCAGTATAAATCTTGTGTCTTTTTAGCACATCATCTGGGTCAAACTCGCAATAATACAAATTTACTCGTTGGTGCTTACTCGAAACAGCGACACAAGGGCTTGCCACACTACACAAGTAATTCTACACCAGCTGGCTGAATGGAATATATTCTTAAAAAATGCTTCACATAGACAAGAATGTCGAAATCTCTGTCCTGACAGTGGTGAAAGTGGGAACAGATGCATCATCCACATCATTGAATGTGAAACCACATCATAATTTTACCTTCAATGAATAAGCAAGAGAGCTGCCAATTATATTAAGAAGAGAAGCTAAAACCTAAATGGGCATAACACCATAGCAATTGGACCCTAGAGGATTTGTAAAGAATAATCATGTGCCCATGATCATATCTTTTAGTTTTGGTGATTGAGATGACAACATAAGGTTAGGACTAACGCGCATGTTAAAATATATCTTATGTTGGATGAAAGATATGTGTGCTTTATGTTTGTATCACGTGAGAGACATGGCTTTGAGCTTAGTTGATGTATCTTGAGACATGAGCCTTATCTTATAATATATTCTATGTTAGTGATTAGTGGACTTGAGAAAACTGTGTTGCGTGTCATATGTGTGATTTTATATTGTTTTTATCTACATAAGGATCATGCATGCTTAAGTTTGTGGAACTTTTATAATGGTGTGATGATTTTATATTTAATCTTGTGTGATATATCATGTCATATGCATCACGATTACATTATGACACATACATGCACTACTTAAAATGTAAATAACATTCAGCATGCAATTTTCTATGATGTTGGAACAATTTGGTTTAAGATTCACTACTAAAATCTTCGTGCACCAAAAATGAGGATTTGCCAGTTTAACAGCCTTGCTAACATGTGCTGAGCAGATCTCTTTGATACCAGAAATTTTATTTTATTATTGTTTCTCGTTTGCGGGCAAAGGCTTGATACTGCCTTTGGTCAACTAAAAATATTGAAACATGTTTTATATGTTTTCTTAGCCGCTGCAGTTTATGTGCATAGTGCGAATTGAATGCAAGTGGTGGCACAGATGCTGTCAATTTAGTTTTGCTTTGAATTTTTTTAGTTTTATTAAAAGAAAGAGTTTTGTGCGGGTCTATTTTTTTTTTTTTTTGAGTTTAAGGGCAGAGCGCCAGCCTTAGCATTAACCACTACCGGAAACCGGCTCTTTGTCGAGGGTTTTTATGTTTGCCGAGTGCATTTTCTCGGACACTCGGTAAACAGGCTCTTTGCCGAATGCTGCGAAAAAAACACTCGGCAAAATAATTGCACTCGGTAAACAAACTCTTTGCCGAGTGCTGAAAAAAAAAACACTCAGCAAAGAAGTAAGTATGCCGAGTGTTTTTTTTTTTTTTTGCACTCGGCAAAGAAGTAAGTTTTTCAAAGTACATTAGAAGGGCGGGCCTGGTGCAAGCGGTAGAGTCTTACCGCCTGTGACCGGAAGGTCCTGGGTTCGAGTCGTGGTCTCCTCGCATTGCACAGGCGAGGGTAAGGCTTGCCACTAACACCCTTCCCCAGACCCCGCACAGAGCGGGAGCTCTCTGCACTGGGTACGCCCTCGGCAAAGAAGTAAGTTTTTCAAAGTACATTAGAACAAATTTAGAAAAACACGTTATGGAGAAAAAGGAAGAAGAGGGAAAAAAAAAAGGTTTGCCAAGTGCCCCCAATCTAACACTCGGCAAACACTGCTTCGCCGAATGTCAGATTTAGGACACTTGCAAAGCTCCTATACTATAACTCACGCACCCCGCCGCCGCCCCCAGCCCCCCACGCACAAACGCACCCTGCCGCGCCGTTTTCGATTTCTCCGCTGCGCCGCCACCGCCGCCGATTCGCAGGTGGTGGTGCCCTTGGGAGCAGCCACCACAGCCAATGGAGCCGCTAGGCGCTGCAGCTAGCCAGGCGAGATGCTACCGCGGGCTTGTATACCGTCGCCGCCGGCTGCAAGGAGCCGGCCACCGCCACGAAGGGGCCTGGACTGGGCTGGCCGTCATCGCGTGCCCGAGCATGGCGGAGCCGCCGTTGCCGATTTGGGCGAAGCGTTGCGGGCACCTAGCCACGTGCACGAAGCCGTGCAGGAGCAGCAGGCCGTGCGGGCGCCGCAGCCGGGAAGACCTGGCCCCCTTCTGTCGGGGGCCGCGAGCGAGGAGGCCGCGCAGGGCCGCCGGGTGCCGGCGCTGGGGCCGCGTAGGCTGCCTGATGGGCAGCAGCCGGCTGCCGCCACCGGTCTCGAGCACTAGGCTGCCTGCCGCGAGGACGAGGCCGCCGGCCGCGGAGTCGCCAGGCACGGGCATTGCCACCCGGGCGCACAGGCGCGGGCACCGCCGTCGATGGGCAGGCACGCCGTCAGTCAGGATCAACCACAACAGCATATGTGCAGAGCAGATCAACTGCAAAAATACCGCTTGCAAAGGGCGCAGAAACGCAACCAACAGGAAGGTAAACATCAACGACGAACTCGTTCTAGATGGTTCTTACTGGATTGTTGAATTCTTTCTCAGAAGATGTTCTTTGCCTTCAATTAGGGAGAACGCAGAGAAAAATTTTGCAGCAATTGTGTCGTAGAAAAAGAAAGAGTACATGTCCACTTGCGTCGGATCCATGCTAGGGCCTCCGATTCTTTCTTCATTCTTTGCCTCCTGTGTTGCTTTTCTCGAACGGTGATGGTACAAGGCATACGAGGTGGCGGGGGACGTGGTGGCGGCGGCG
This sequence comes from Miscanthus floridulus, assembly GCF_019320115.1. Classification (NCBI taxonomy): domain Eukaryota; kingdom Viridiplantae; phylum Streptophyta; class Magnoliopsida; order Poales; family Poaceae; genus Miscanthus; species Miscanthus floridulus. The sequence goes on along the minus strand of NC_089588.1, from coordinate 99,863,174 downwards.
GGCATGGTGGCGGCCGCGACGGCGTGGTGGTGGCGGCAGGCGGCGTGGTGTTGGTGGCCTGGTGGCGTGTTTTTTTATATTTTTCAAAAATTATTTGCCGAGTGTCGGTTTAGTACTCGGCAAAGTGTTTGCTGAGTGCTCGACAAAAAACACTCGGCAAAGACAGCTTTGCCGAGTCTTTGTTCGCTGAGTGCCGTTTGCCGAGTGTAACACTCGGCAAAGCCTTTGCCGAATGTATTTTGGGCTTCGCCATGTGCCCTGGACACATGGCAAAGCTATTGATTCCGGTAGTGCCTTCATCGTTTCGACAACCTCCATGCAATTCGATAGGACGATAAGCCGATTGCATCGAATAAATTGCGCAAGCATCAGACCTTCTTTCAAAGCATACGCCTCCGCCATCGGCGCATCTACGAGACGAGGAACATAGCTCTGAGACGCCACTATAGCAGCCCCCACACTGTTTCTTATGATCGTCCCAACACTCCCGCACCCTCTACTCTCATCAAAGGATGCATCAACGTTCAACTTCACCTTTCCTTCTGGGGGTTTCTGCCATCCCTGCCGGATTTTGGCTCCTTTCTTTGTCGCTAATTTGTAGTTCTTCGTCAGAGCAGCTATAGACATGGCCAATCTCGATGGCCTCTGAACCCATTCGCCATGAACATGCCCACCATATATACCAGCCACCAGTAAGTATTAGTTCTGTGGGTCCCACTTCCAAATCATGGGCTTGTTCCCCTCTTCTGATCACTTTCTATGACTAGACATGCCCGCCAAGCGAACATACCCGTCAGGCTGGACCCAGAATCTGAACATAGGAGGGTCATTTAAGTCTACAACAATCGTACATGATATAGTGCATATACAAGGAAATAGCATGAAGACTATAGTCCTAAATATATACCCACTAAGTTTATTTTGCGATATACAACACTAGATCTCTAACTTCATAAAAATGTCAAAAGGAGATAAGAATGAGAACATGAAGACTATAGTCCTAAATAATATAGATGAGTTGGAGATCAATTTGAAGGGATGACTAACAAGCAAATCACTAATTATATTTATTAACTAGCTATAGAATTGTACCGTATAGAAAAATAAAAGAAATAAAAAGACAATAGAAAGACTAATCCTAGATTATTAATTTATTATGGAAGATTAGAGCACTATTTAGCATCATTACCTTGCTAATTGAATGATTAACTAGCTAATTAAGGAGGGAGCACTGTGGAGGCACCGACATGTTTGGGGGGGGGGGGGGGGGTGCTAGGCCCTGCCTCAACCCCTCTCCCTCCCTTCGCCACTACACCCCGTGGTCCACCATCTGAAGCGACGCAGGTGCCATGCATCCAAGGTGAAGGTTGGGCGCCAGCCTGGGCCTAGCGAGGCACCATCCCCACCGGCATCGCCCTCGCTATCGCAAAACTTAGTGTTCTTTAGCCATGGAGACGATCTGTAGTTATCTGTCATGCCCGGATAGTCACCTAGAAAGCTAGAGTCATCTCATAGTGGGAAATCGTTGTCAGACGATGGTGGCGTTCGCCAGTCCTGCAGCTCCAGCATGGTGACGGTCACCCGATAGTGTAGGGTTGGCAGCTCTAAACGTATGAGCTCCTCCGTCCAAAGGAAAAGGCATGATTCAATGTATGGCGCCGACGGCTCTGGCCCGACAACGACCTTATTGTAAGGGATGAGATCGGGATGGATGCAACACGCCACCACCACAAACTTGTTGAGGTCTTCGATTCTGACCGTCGCCGGTGTTGGCTCGAGCCCTGTGTATGAGGTGTCAAGCACTTGCCGCACCATCCTAATCGACCAGGCGTGCGCAGGTATCCCCTTCAACTCGATGAGTACTTTGAACCTAATCAGCTCCTAGCAGCTTGCCTTGCATTGCTGGCGCCATCGCTTCCAGAGATAAGCTTGAACTGCACCTATGACGACACCGGAGTGGTCAGGACCCTCTCTAGATCAGTGTTGGAGTGGAAGATGATGAAAGTCCTCAGGTGCATACTTATGAACGGTGACACCCTCAGTGTCGATGGCAAAGAAATCAGAAAGATAGGTTACCACCTGACATGCGCTCACCAGCGAGCGCATGTTAGAAATTTAGGCATTTTTATGGTCAATTTAATCCAGAAATATAACATCAGCAGGTTCGTGACAACATATATGTGCATGTGTATATCACTAACGAACTTTACAGCATGCAGACATGACATACAGATCGATACAGTGAGAATGCAAAATGCGGTAATCATTGAGATCAGATTGTACCCAGCAGAGGGTCCCATGCCGAAGGCATCGAAGGCTCCATTCGCACTAGTCGACATAGTGTGTTGCTCGAAGTCATGGACCACAGTCGATGCAGGACGGTGTTCGCAGTGCAGTCCCACGAACAGATCACCAAGAAGAAGACGTCTTGTCGTTCCACTAGCAATCTCCGAGAAGAAGACGGGTTTCGAGAGCGATCACCACCAGGAAGAAGACGTACGTGGACGAGCAGTCGCGGATCGCTCCCCAAAAACCTAATCGCCGCTCACCCCGTGCAAGGTTCTCAGGCGAACGAGGGTTCCGAAGGCACCTGCTCTCCCGCTACTCCGTGCGCGCAGAGGTACGGGACAGGGAAGCCAGAGGGCTGCTGAGATGTGGTTTCTCTCAAGAGCGGTTTCGGATAGGGAGAAGGACTGACGGAGGACTGCGGATATATGGATGCGACGGGAAGGGAGAAAGACAGCGGAGAATCCCAGGAGACGGAAAGCGGAAGGGACGGTAACTAGCGCAATCAATTCGCCTCCACCATCAAGAAGAGAAACTTCCGTGATTATGTGGATTTAAGTGGCAAAAGACTGGCCACGCCTGCCCGCCTGCCCACCACGCCACGCCCTGGCTCGGCCGGCGGCAGCAACGGCGGCGCACGCTCGCGTGTGGCACGCCTATGTCCTTTTCTCAGCTTCTCAATTAAGATGAAGAATTTCCAACCATATAAGTTGAGTCAACGTTCAGTCAAAATCCCGTATGGTATTAAACCATACAACACTTAATGTTACATATCATAGAGTTTTATTTGATTTATTAAATATTATACGGGATAAGCCCATAATATATCCAACAATCCCTATCAAACTCTAGGGTTTATAACAAAGTAGTCTCAGAACCACATTTCTTTTATATACCAGTGTTTCGATATAGACTGTTAAGTTGAACATTCATCTAGAGCAATAGTTTCACTCAGTCACAACTGAACAATGGACTAAGCCTTGAATTGACAGTTTTATGTGAGATGAATGTCACTAAAGTCCTTAGCTGATACTTGGCTGCAAAAGGCATCCCCTCTATTTGAAGCATATAAGTCATACTCTAGTGCCTTTCATGGGTATTTAGAGATCACCCAAATCTCATAGACTATGACCAGCAGTCTGACTCATATAGGTGTGCTCCTCAAAAGATGTTCTGCAGGACAACATCTTTGCTTTAGCAAGCCACTTGGAACACATTAAGGTAAAAACCAACCTGCCTTACAGAAAGAAAACATATGCATCAGAAATGAGTCTTACTAAGGATCTTTCCTCACAATTTACTACTAGCTTGTTTCACCATCCTACTTCACGGGATCTCCGATCACATAGAACAGGTTACCACTATAGTAAATTTCAAGTGGGTCTCAAACCCATCTCTCTCGATGCACTTTCTATCATATTGCGTGACAGACCCTTTGTGAATTGATCTACCAGATTGTTAGACGTGTGAACATAGTCAAACGTTATTACTCCGGAGTTTCTCAATTTTCTGACAGATTTTAGTCGTCTCTTAACATGCCTTGTTGACTTTATGTTACCCTTAGAACTGTTAACCTTCGTAATCACAGTTTATAGAAATAGCCGGTATGGGTTTTCCAACAACCGGTAAATCCATAAGGAGATCACGAAGTCACTCGGCCTCAGAGCCAACTATGTCTAATGCTATGAGTTCTGCTTCCATTGTAGACTTCGTTAAGATAGTCTGCTTGCAAGATTTCCAGGAAACAGCACCACCTCCAAGCGAAAACACATATCCACTTGTGGCATAAAGCTCAACAGCATCAGAGATCCAGTTAGCATCACAACAGCCTTCGAACACCTTCGGATGTCCAGTATAACGAATACCATAGCTCATAGTGCCCTTTAGATAGCGCATCACTCTCTCAAGAGCGCGCCAGTGATCATCTCCCGGGTTTGACACAAACCGGCTCAGCTTGCACACAGCAAATGAGATGTCAGGCCTTATTGCACTAGCAAGATACATGAGCGAACCAATGATCTGGGAATATCTTAACTGATCCCTTGCTATTCTCTGATTTTTCCTCAATAGCACACTCGGGTCTTAAGGTATAGGAGCAGGTGCACAATCACTAAACCCAAAGCGACTTAGCACATTTTCCACATAGTGGGATTGTAACAGAGTTACCCCACCATCACCTTCTCTCAGAAGCTTGATATTGAGTATAACATCAGTCTCTCCCAAATCTTTCATCTCAAAATTATTAGATAAAAATTCATTCACCTCCTCAATCACTTTGAGGCTGGATCCAAAGATTAGTATGTCATCAACATATAAGCACAAAATGACTCCTTCACCCCCACCATACCGATAGTACACACATTTGTCAGCTTCATTCACAACAAAGCCAGCAGATGTTAAAGTTCTGTCGAACTTCTCATGCCACTATTTAGGAGCTTGTTTTAGGCCATATAATGACTTTAATAATTTACACACCTTGCCTTCTTGACCATTCGCTATAAACCCATCCGGCTGATCCATATAGATCTCCTTCTCTAACTCTCCGTTTAGGAAAGCTGTCTTAACGTCCATTTGATGAACGATAAAACCATAAGAGGCTGCCAGGGAAAGCAAAACTCGAATTGTGGTCAATCGGGCAGTCGGTGAATAGGTATCAAAGAAATCCTCACCTTCCTTTTGAGTATAACCCTTGGCCACAAGCCTTGCCTTGTACCTCTCGATAGTACCATCACGCCTAAGCTTTTTCTTGAACACCCATTTGCACCATGTAGGCTTGTACCCATAGGGACGATCAACTATTTCCCAAGTTCCATTAGACATAACAAAATCATCTCACTCCATACTGCTTTCTTCCATAAGTCAGCATCAAGAGAGGAATATGCATCTTCAATGGTCGTTGGTGTGTCATCCACAAGGTACACAATATAGTCATCACCAAAAGACTTTGCAGTCCTCTGTCTCTTACTTTTTCTTGTGACTATAGTGTCATCCTCCTCAGGATTTTGCATATAGGGATCCTCAGTTTGTTCTATCGGAGTAAATTTTTCATGCTCATGGGGAATTATAAATTCATGACCAGTCATGCTAGGTGCATTTTACATGGGAAATTCATTCTCAAAAAATGTAGCGTCTCTAGATTCCATGATTGTATCAACAACCATCTCAGGAACACTAGAATTTATAATTAAAAATCTATAACCCACGCTGTGAATAGCATAACCAAGAAAAACACAATCAACAATCTTTGGTCCAAGCTTTCACTTTTTGTTTATTGGCACATTTACCTTTGCCAAACAACCCCAAGTTCATAGGTAAGAGAGATTTAATCTCTTCTTCTCCCATTCCTCGAATGGTGTAATTTCTTTGTTTTTTGTGGGCACTCTATTCAGGACATGACACGCTGTCAATATAGCCTCACCCCACCATTCCTTAGATAGTCCCGCAGTCTATAACATGGCATTAACCAAATCAGTTAGAGTGCGGTTCTTTCTCTCTGCAATCCCATTAGACTGTGGTTAGTATGGTGGTGTTCTCTCATGAATAATTCCATGCACCGCGCAAAACTCAGAAAATTCATTTGAGAAATATTCTCCCCCGCGATCGGACCGCAAACGCTTGATTTTCTTCTCAAATTGATTTTCTACCTCGGCTTTATAGACTTTAAAATAATGCAACGCTTTATCTTTAGTTTTCAATAAATACACGTAGCAAAATCTAGTACAATCATCTATAAATGTCATGAAGTATCGTCTACCGCCTTTAGTCAATTCGCCATTCATTTCGCATAAATCAGAATAAATGAGTTCTAATGCTGCCAAGTTCCTCGCCTCAGCAGCCTTGTGAGACTTGCGCGGTTGCTTCGATTGCACACACACCTAGCACTTAGAATCTTTGACTAAGTTAAATTTCAGGATTAAATTCAGATTTGCAAGCCGCGTGAGACATCCAAAATTAATGTGACAAAGTCATGAATGCCATATATTTGACTCATCCGAAACATTAATATTGTTCACTACTTTATTACACACATCATCAAGCAAAGATAAGCGGAACAAGCCTCCGTAATCATAACATTTTCCAACAAATGTTCCATGTCTCGACACAACACATTTATTGGACTCAAGCACAATTTTAAAGCCATCGCGACACATCTGAGAACCGCTAACAAGATTCTTCTTGATGGAGGGGACATGCTGCACGTTCTTTAATAGCATCGTCTTTTTCGAAGTAAACTTCAGAACGACCGTACCAGCACCAAGAACACGCGCATGCGAACCGTTTCCCATCAGCAAGGCTCCAGTCCTACCGGCCTGATAGGAAGTAAACAAAGAAACATCAGCACACACATGAATATTAGCACCGCTGTCCATCCACCACTCAAGTGAAAGACAAACTGAAAGAACAAAAGGTAAAGAATTATCATACCCAGATGTTCCTCCTCCAGTCTCGCTAATCACCACGTTTGCTGATTTCTTTTCTTGCTTATATTTGTGGTCTGGGCACGCACTTGCCCAATGCTCATCACTCCCGCAAATAAAGCAACCTCCACCTTTCTTGTTGTTTTTCTTCTTAAACTGAGCAGTCTGCTTAGGCTTTGCATTGTTGTTCTCTTGCATGTTCTTTTTCTTTTTATTACGGGATGCAAATGAGTTTTTCTTCTGCACCATATTGGCAGCGGAAGACTCAACTCCTTTTCCACAGTTATATTTTGCTCTCGCCCGCTCTTCAACATCAAGGGATCCAATAAGTTCAGCCACGCTAAACTCTTGTCTCTTGTATTTTAGAGAAGTAGCAAAATCCCTCCAAAAAGGTGGCAGCAAACTTGTCGGGCAGCAAACATGGAAAATGTTCTAGTTCCTTTGCTAGCGCCTGTACCTAATGAGCCTGTTCGACTACAGAACGGTTTTCAACCATTTTGTAGTCATACAACTGCTCCATAAGGTACAGCTCACTACCAGCATCAGAAACTCCAAACTTTGCCTCAAGAGCATTCCATAATTATTTGCCTGATGTGCAAGATATGTAGTTTTTCTCATACTTAGGATGAAGTGCACTAATCACGGCACCTCGAAACAGGTTATCGGCAGCCAAGAACATTTGTTCCTCCTCAGGAGTAAACTGTTCAGGCTTCCCTTATGTGGCGTGATAGCAGTTCATCGCAGTTAAACACAATACCATCTTGGCACGCCATATCATGAAATTCTTGCCATCAAAATTATTTGGCTTCAAAGCAGCAGCAAAACCACTGACAGAAAATTGCCTAAGATTAGTTTTTTGGATTGTTAGAAATTTAGGCATTTTCATGGTCAATTTAATCCAGAAATATAACAACAGCAGGTTCGTGACAATATATATGTGCATGTGTATATCACTAATGATCTCTACAGCATGCATATATGACATACAGATCGATACAGTGAGAATGCAAAATACGGTAATCATTGAGATTAGATTGTACTCAGCGGAGGGTCCCATGCCGAGGGCATCGGAGGCTCCATTTGTACTAGTCGACATAGTGCGATGCTCGAAGTGGTGGACCACAGTCGATGCAGGACGGTGTTCGCAGTGCAGTCCCACGAACGGATCACCAGGAAGAAGACGCCTTGCCATTCTGCTAGCAATCTCCGGGAAGAAGACGGGTTCCGAGAGCGATCACCACCAGGAAGAAGACGTACGTGGACGAGCAATCGCGGATCGCTCCCCAAAAACCTAATCGCCGCTCACCCCGTGCAAGGTTCTCGGGCGGACGAGGGTTCCGGAGGCACGTGCTCTCCCGCTACTCCGTTCGCGCAGAGGTACGGGACGGGGAAGCCAGAAGGCTGCTGAGATGTGGTTTCTCTCGGAAGCGGTTTCGGATAGGGAGAAGGACTGACGGATGACTGCGGATATATGGTTGCGACTGACGGAGGACTGCTGCGACGGGAAGGGAGAAAGACAGCGGAGAATCCCAGGAGATGGAAAGCGGAAGGGACGGTAACTGGCGCAATCAATTCGCCTCCACCATCAAGAAGAGAAACTTCCGTGATTATGTGGATTTAAGTGGCAAAAAACTGGCCACGCTCGCCGGCCTCGCCTGGCCGGCGGCGGCGCGCGCGTGTGGCACGCCTATGTCCTTTTCTTAGTTTCTTAATTAAGATGAAGAATTTTCAACCATATAAGCTGAGTCAACGTTCAGTCAAAATTCCGTATGGTATTAAACCATACAATACTTAATGTTACGTACATAGAGTTTTATTTGATTTATTAAATATTATACGGGCAAGTCCATAATATATCCAACAGCGCATGCCTCTAACCAATGTGACCAGAGCCGAGGACACTGCTTTCTCAGCTTCCTCCACCTCCGATCGTTGACGTAGATTTCCATCCTAGGACGACGATGACCGGCAAACCTGAGGGGCGGTGATGGCGGTGTAGGGATCAGCGATGGGTTGGTTGAGCGACTAGTGGACATGGATCGCTCCGAGATGCATGGTGCCATCAGAGTCTGGTTGCAACCTTGGCCTGGGTGTGGAGAGTTCCTCCCAACCCAGCGCCTTAGGCGGCCACGCTCTGTGCCGAGGCCAGCGGCACCCCTACACTAGCAACTACGGGCATGAGTGTCCTTCCTTGTTAAAATGGATACACCTGGACGGATTGTGACATGCCACAACCACATGATCCATCGTCAGGGAGGGACCGGCTAGGCGACCCCGCGCGGACACAGTGGTTTGCGAGTGGTCCGTGCCCTTGTGCCGAAGCGAGACAACGTCAATCCAAGCCCCCCACCCTCTGTGTCAGCGATGACAACGGAGGCCAAGGTTGGGTGAGGAGTGACTGAACTGGACGACGGGCGGGCATCGACCATGAAGGAAGAATGGTCAAGACAGCGCGGAGGCAGCCCCTGCGGACGACGAGCCTCGGCCACCGCCTTACGCTTCCCCTTCCCCTTCGCCATAGCAATGACGGAGGGAGAAATGTAGTGCTCGTCAGAGTCACCAACTCACCATCCTATATATATGGAATCAACCGAGGACGCGTCCAACTGGACACAACAAAGCAACCACAACGAGGGGTCCACCTGACCCAAAACGAATGGCTTGGCGTAAGGGTTGAGTGCAGAGTCGGGCGACGACGGAGCTCCAGGGGGCGGAGACCGGGACTGGCCATCTAGGGACAGAGGTTCAGCACTGCGGCTCGGGCCAACCATTGCCGGCCATCTAGGGCCAACAATGGAGGCGGCGAAGGGAGCTTGTAGAGCGCTCGGCTACCTCAGCTCAGCGCCGAAGCAAAGCTCCCGTCCCTGTGTATGTCTAATGAGCCAAGGAAGGTAAAACTTGCATCCTAAAATGTGATCCATGTAGTGTCATGAATTTTTTTTCCATTTGAATCATCCAAAGACAAAAATAAAAGAATTGACAACAACGGGAAGAATGTACTATAGTAACACATAACTCAGATGGACACATATACGCATTTAATGTAACTTGTACAAGCAAAACCAACGGGCCTGTGTATATAGCTTTATGTGATTTACAGAACAAGATTAGTGTCAGAAGCACGATTAGCCACACCCCTGAAACAGACAGATTGAGGAAACGAAAATTCGTGCAGAAATCAAGGGCAACCAGAAACACGAGACCATGCAATTAGCTTATGCATGTATTTCATTAAGTGGGTAGCAGGAATTACAAAGCATCACTGTCATACAAGCGAGATGCCCGTATTAGGTGATGCCGAACAAGAGGGAAACACAACGATAAAGACTCAAAGTAGCGCTACATCTTGAAAACCAATTCGTGACTGCAGGAGCTGTACTCAGTACTCGCTTGCTCCCCGAGCAACTAGTTGCGATAGGGCCGACTGAAATCACCACAGATGAGCCAGCGACCTTGGCATGCCCCACTGATTGTTGCCAGCTCACCTAGGAATTCGACTTTGTCATCGTTGGCCACCGGTCCATAGATGCAGGTTAGCCACCAAGAAGGCACCTCGTCGTTCAGCTCCTTGGTCTCTTGAGGACACACCACGGAGACCTGCTCTCTTGCACGACAAACTCGCGAACAACACTAGGACGCGCGCGGCTATTAAGACCACAGACGTTCCACACCAGCATGGTTTGTGCTATCATGGCAAACAAGTGTGTTGCGACTCTTGCGATAACTTGGCACAGTACATCAGCACCGAGCACACGTTTCCTTGCCCCCAAAGCGGACAGCGGCTTCTGGAATGTCTTCTTGAACAACAATGTGATCGCTTCATCATATCCGGCGTTTCACAGGGTGCACCACGAACCGGAGAGCTCCACTTTTTGAGCAGAACCTTGGGCTTACCATGGCTAGCCAGCCCACGAAGGAAGAGGAGGAGGGGGGGGGGGTGGACGCCTGTGCGGGAGCACGCCGGCGGTTTTTGGTCGACGCCATGGCCGCGGTGGCCACCGGGGGAGGGAGCGTGGAGAGCGCTCGGCTACCTCAGCTCAGCGCCCAAGCAAAGCTCCCGTCACTGTGCCTGTCTAATGAGCCAAGGAAGGTAAAACTTGCATCCTAAAATGTGATCCATGTACTGTCAAGAATTTTCCATTTGAATCCAAGCACAAAATAAAAGAATTGATAACAACGGGAAGAACGTACTATATACATTAGTAATTAAAACATTTGAACCTTTTAGTTAACACATAATGACATAATTAACTCAGATGCACACATATACGCATTGAATGTAACTTGCACAAGCAAACCTAACGGGCCTGTGTATATATAGCTTTATATGATTTACAGAACACGATTAGTGTCAGGCCACACAAACGACGACACTTAGCACACATCCCTGAAACAGACCGACTGAGGAAACGAAAATTCGTGCAGAAATCAAGGGCAACCAGAAACACGAGACCATGCAATCTCCACGGACGGCTAATCACTCATCAGCGCGCTGTTGTGTCCGTCCATCAAAGTGATCAAACGTTGTGTTCACCGACGGGGTCGTCCACGTCCTCATCCGTGGGTGTCTTTACCAGAGCTCTGGTGTCCCCAACCACGGGCAGCTCTGGCCTCTGCATCCTCTCGTGAAATTTTTGCATTTTGGTCCCCTTTGAAAATATTTTTTACAAAAAGACCTATACCAAAACGTTTGCTGAAAATAGACTATTTTTAGGCGTCTTATAACATGACGCCAAGGTATGAGGGTCGGCGTTGACTGACGACCCCGGTCGACGGCGACACGGTGGCGCATAGGGCCCACTACGTCGGCGTCGTGTCAGCCAACGCCACAGGCCTAAATTCGGCGCTGTGGGGAGTCACGCCGAGCTATTGGCACCATCCGGCGCGCGGCCCAGGCGGCCCAACAACGAGAGGTCGGCGTGCGATCAGATGACCTATGGCGCCAAGACGTTACCTCTCGTTGTTGGGCCGCCTGGGCCGCGCGCCGGATGGTGCCAAGAGCTCGGCGTGACTCCCCACAGCGCCGAATTTAGGCCTGTGGCGTCGACTGACACGACGCCGACGTAGTGGGCCCCATGCGCCACCGTGTTGCCGTCGACCGGGGTCGTCCGTGACGTGGCAATACCTCGGCGTCGTGTCAGTCGACGCCGACCCTCATACCTTGGCGTCATGTTCTAAGACGCCTAAAAATGGTCTATTTTCAGCAAACGTTTTGGCATAGGTCTTTTTGTAAAAATGTTTTCAAAAGGGACCAAAATGCAAAAATTTCACCATCCTCTCCGGCATGGTCTCCATCCCCATGTAGGACAGGAGGAGCCAGACGTAGGAGAGGTACTCGCCGCCGTTGCCCAGGCTCTTGGCGTGCAGGTACCCTCGGCACCTGCCGGCGGAGAAGCAGAGCATCTCCACCCACACGCCCCGGATCACCGCCCACATCTTATCATCCGCGTGCTCTCTTGCTCGAATCTTTAGCAGCTCCTCCTCTTTGGTCATTAGATTCCTATCCACGAGCTTCGTGAGCTGCTTCTGCTTCTTCGTCTCCTCTTCCAACTGATCGTTGATCTCCTTGATGACCGCCTGTGCACTCCTCGAGAAATCGTCCACCATTTGCTTTTTATTCCTCTCCTCTTCTTTCTCCTTCTCCTTCTCCTTCTCTTCCTCCATGGCCTTCGAGCTCATTTCCTCTGCCTCCTTTTGCCCCATCTTGATGAGCTCCGCTGCCTTATTTTCCTCGTTCTTGATGAACTCCTGTGCCTTGTTCCCGGCGTATTCCAAGAGCTTCTCATCCTCTCCCACCTGCTCGATGACCTCCTCAACCTTCTTGGTGAACTCCTTGACCGCTTCCACCGTCTTCTCCTCTTCCTTGATGAACTCCTCAGCCTTCTTCTTGGCAGATCCCAAGAGGTCCGTAATCTTCTCCTCCTCCTTCGTTTGCTTCTTTTTTTTCTCCTCGCTGATGAACTTCTCAGCCTCGCTGATGAAGTTCTTTGCCTCGATGATGAACTCCACTGCCATCTCCTTGAAAGTCTTCTTGGCAGAACGCACGACCGCCCTTAATTTCCACTTCTCGATGAACTCCTTTTTCTTCTCCTTGGCAAATTCCTTGAGCTCATTGGCGACCGCCCAGGCTTTGTGAACAACATTTTCCGAGCCGAGACCGAGACCGATGGTGCTTTTCACCTTCTGGATCACCTTCCGAGCAATCTCGTTCTCGGACCTTGGTGGAGGAGCTTTCTTCTCTGTCGGCTCTAGCTCCGTCTCCGCTAGCTCATCCTCCGACGGCGGCTTGAGCATCTTCCTGAGCTCGTGGTAGGTTGCCCTGAAGAGCTTGCTCCTGGCACCAGGGATCAGCATCTCTGGCTCGACGAACAGCAGGTACGCCATGTAGTTGGATACCATCCTGCTGTGGCGGGTGGCGTCGTGGCCGGTGTCCACGTGGTCGAAGTAGCAGAACTCCGTGGCGAGGTGCCAGAGCAGGACGCTCTTGTCGAAGGGCATCCGCAGGCTCTTCTCGATGGCGCTCCGGCCGACGCATCCCTCCCTCTCCAGTGTCCGTTGGCCGCGGCTATCGTTGAACAGCCGGTAGGCTCTCACACCGTCAGTTAGAGTTGGCTTCCGCTTCCATCCGCCGGTGGCGGCGTCTTGCTCATACAAAGATTTCCATATGTAATCCTTCCACCCGGCGGCGACGTGATCGTAGACGAGCCAGGTGATGCTGGGGGACAACTGGGGGGGCGCAGTGCACCAGAGCAGGTCTAGGAGGACCCTGGCCCCCAGAAGGCGGGCGAGCGCCCATAACCACGGGTGCTTCTCGTTGCGGGCGAGGTAACCGACGAGGTTGTACTGGGCGAGCTTGTCGTCGGGCCGCGGCAGGCCCGATGCCAGGACCAGGCACGCCGAGACGAACTCCAGCGCGGCGGTGCAGCAGAGCAGGACGTAGGTGACGACGACGTCGGCACGGTCGTACACGCCGCGGTGTCTCCTCTGGAACAGCCCAATGACCACGAACGTCACCAGCGCGACGGCGGCGCGCAGCAGGCCGCCGAAGCTCGCCTTGTGCTTAGTGTACAGGCGGTCGAACGCCTTGGAGAGGGCCGAGCGCCCCAGGTCGTGCACGTCGGCTGACTCGGCTCTCGCGGAGCGTGGCGCCACGAGCCCCAGGTTTCGGAGCCGGATGGAGTAGGGGTGGCCGCGGTCCACGAAGAGGTCGTACGGCTGGCCGGCCAAATCGTCCTCCACAGGCTGGGTCACCGGGTTGGCGACGGTCTCGGCTGCGGCCTGCACGTACTTCTCCTGCGAGTTGATGTCCTTCTCCTTCTGCTGCGCGTCGTCTTCGTCGAGGGTGGCTTCTTCCAGCCGTGAATCGGAGGAGTTCATGATGCTCGCCACCATCGCGTTCTTGAGAGCCCATGGCTTCTCCAGGCACTTGAGGATCCCGGGGACGAAGAGCAGGATTGCTGCTCGCAGTAGGATCATGTCACCTGCAGACCACCATGACTTGCGGAAAACGTAGATGGCGATGGTGATCTGGCACATGCATGCATAGGCAAATGTGAGTCATAAACAGTGTTCCACAAGGCACTATTAAGCGCTCGCCTAGGCGCGCTTAAACGCTAGGTGGAGGGCCCCTGCCTCGCCTAAGGGGGTAGGCGGAGGATAGGTGGCATGCATGCAGATCCCGAGCAGAGCTGCGTGAGGGATCGGAGTGACGGCTGGTGGCGGTGGAGGCGGCGAGCGTGGCTGGGAGGAGGCTAGCGGTGGGTACGACAAGGAGGCAGGGGACGTCAGGTGGTGGCAAAGGTTGCAGGGATGTTACGCGGCTGCGGCGGAGAAACAGGGACGCGGGTGTGGCAAAGGCTCGCCTAAGCTCTAGACAGAGGGTCACTGCCTAGAGAGCGCCTACTGCCTCATCTTTTAATTAATTAAGAAATAGATTGATGAGATTCCTACTCTCCCATGTTTCCCCTTCCTTCACTTCCGTGCGGCCCCTGTCTCGCACGCTGTCTCCGTGGACGAAGCCGTGCAGTCGAGAGCTCAGGCTGCCGCTCGGCTGCTGCTAGTCTATTCTTCCCCAACAAAGCCCCCCACCACCATCACAGATCACACTACTACTCCTTTAAGCGCAAAAAAATTCTCTGCATCACGTACACAGAGAGGACTGTGCAGCACGGTTTGGTTACCGTGCAAAGTCATCCTTCCGCCTATCTCGGTGACGTCCCATCCTTCCGCCCGGTGATTCCGGTAATCACATCTCCATCATGCAGCCACAGGCCAGACGATCCACGGTGTGGACGGCATCCGAGCCGTGCTGCACCGAATCCTCTATGCATCAGTGAAATCTCTGAATCCACTGATTCCCCCCCACCCAATGAATGAAGTTTATCCACTCTCGTTGACCAGTACACCGGCTAACTAACCTCTATGCATTGCTAGCACCAGTAGCAGCACTCTAAAATACTAAAGAGGTAAAATTTATGCCACTATTTTTTCGTCCAACCTGTTCGCTAAGACACCGCGTCCGTTTTCAGGAAGTGTTGCCGTTGATGCTCGGTTGTTTTTCCTTTTTTTTTCCGTTTCCGCTTTCCCCACACTTAGTTCCGTGGTTTTTTTTTCTTTTTATCTCTTTTTTATAAATAGAAAAAATAAATAATAAAGATAGTATTATGTGTCTTTGATCTCATTCTCATTTCCTACTAAATAGATATTTTTTGTCACTAATCAATCCAGATCAACTGATGCTCCAACTAATCAACCTTAATAAATGTAATAGTTCTAATCTATATCTATATATACCTATACTTCTATATCTAATATTAAATATTAAATAGCCAAAATTTTATTCTTCTTTTGTCCACCTGCCCTAACTAACAATATAGTGGAGAGTTCTTTATTTTGAGTAAAATATTAATTTTACTGAAAGATAGGAACTGTATAACTATTAAAAAAAAATTGAACCGTCCACACTGCAGATGGTCATGAATGTATGTAACATAATATGGCTGCTGCACTGCACTAACCTGAGACACCGAAACCAGAAGGTGCCGCCTCCAGTTCTCATTGTCCTCGATGCTGTAGGCTGTAATGCCGTCCTGGCCGCCGAGGTGCAGCAGCAGGATGGGCGCCCACAGCGTCTCCAGGTGGGCGTTGGCCGGGTTTGTGGCCAGCGCCTCCTCCTTGTGGCGGCTGAATAGGGTGGCCAGGGCGTAGATCGCCACGACGTCGCCGCCCTGGTAGGCCAGCCAGATGAGGGCCCTGAACCAGTGCGGGACGCGGAGCTTGCGGACGACGGCAGAGACGAAGAGGAAGTACTGGAAGAAGAGGCTGGCCAGGACGAGCAGCCGCAGCTGCCAGTCCTCCCACCATTGCACGGCTGCTGAGAAGCTCATGGCCTCTCAAACTCGCTCTCAACTCTCTTGTGCTGTTTGCCGTTTCGATCGGGACATTGATGCCTATTATTTAGCTGCATTCCTCCCCTCTCTATATCCTACTAGGTGGAATCGGATGACGGCTTCTCTCACATGTGCTCTGAGGTCCGAGCTAGCTGTGCCTGCCGTGTTGTTCTACTTGTTCTTGAGTGCATGTGCCCCTCTTGTAAGATGTACATGCTTCTATTTTTTTGTTTAACCAGACTTGTTTTTTTTTTTTGACTCAAGGCATCAGCCCAGCTTTTATAAACAAAGAAACTTAACTAGGGTCCAATACACACAGGCATGTGATGTGGACATTCACTGCCAGTTTTGGACCACCCCAATCATTTCTGATTTTGAAGGTCAGAACCGACAGTGAAGAGTCATCACTGCCAGTTCTGTGAAAACCGACATTGATGAAGCCGACGGTGAATGTCGAATCTGTAGTAGTGAGGTAGCTGTGGAAATTTTCAGAGAGAAGGCATCATCTGCCCAACACTTATGCAAGTATCTACATAAGGAGCATGCATGTTTTAGTTTTTGAAACTTTTGTAATAGTGTGATGCTTTTATATTTATTCTTGTACATCATGTCATATGCATGACGGATTATATTATGACACACATACAAGCACTCTCAATGCATGCAATGACGTAAAGGATTATAACTATATATTATTAATTGGACCTTGACTGGGACGTAATTTAAGGAGGCGTACATTGGATGACTTGCTACTATATAGTTTTTTATTTTTCTTCTCTTCATGACTATCACGGCTTCTAGTTTAATTTTTTTCTTGAGTTAAACTTATCTTAATATGACAAGTCTAGAACAATACATTAACATCTACAGTGCCAATCATTAATTGCACTACGAACTCATATTCAATGGTGGATAAAGTGAAACTAATTTGATGTTTGTAGAAACTTGGTAAACTAATTTGTGAAAGTTAGAGGACTTTGGTTTTAAAACAAAACTTAAAAAAACATGTAACTGAAACAGAGAGAGTACGTAGTTTTTAGGAGTCCCCTCAGTCGTATTAGACTGGGGTTAACTCGTTAACAATCTACGGGGCTTCATTTTGATGGTTACTCTACTTTTACATACTCGAAAAAATAGTACAACCATGGTGGTTGCATTTTCTAATTACTTCAATGTAAAACTCGTTAGTTCTAGAAAGAATTTGGCAAATCATTAATTCCTTATATATACTTCTCCAAGAACAAATTAAGATTAGTGCATGGCACAAAAAAAGAGAGAGGAAAGTTTAGTGGACCATACCAGATGGACAAATGTGGACTGCGTCAAAGATGATTGATAATTAAGAAGCTTGGTATGATTATTAACATTGTCACAGTACTGATTTTTATAGTTGTTGTAATGCCATCATTTGTATATGACTAACTTGGGTCTTTTGTCTTCTATATATATACTCCCTAGTTCCTTCCCATCGAACCTTCCTGCCATGTGATTAACTAAACGTGATTATTATTTTTTTGATTGCACCAGCTAGCCCAATGCCTGCCATGTGCCCAATAGTTGACTCACTCCGGTCTCATAAAAACAAAGAAAAGAAAACCACTCCCAAGTCCCAATCTGCAACGTTCGTCGCTGTCACGTCCGCGACTGAGCAGAGTTGTAGCCTCTCAATCTAGGTCGCACGGCACTTGCAAATTAAATAGCTCAAAGTGCATGTGCTGTATGCGCGCCCCATCCATCGGTTCGGTGCTACAGATACCGCCCAAGTGGGAACGGTCCTGACAAACCCTACTATACAAGGTATCTGAGTATAAAGATACGCACAGCTGACCACCTAATTAAGGAATCTGGGCACAAACACTACAGGAGGCTGGCCAGTTGCCGAGTGTCAGGTGGTCCGCCGAGTGTTGTTTTTCGGGCACTCGGTAAAGACTCCTTTGCCGAGTGTTTTTTTTTTGACACTCGGCAAAGAGGCACTTTGCCGAGTGTTTTTTTTAACACTCGGCAAAAAGTCTCTTTGCCGAGTGTTTTTTTTTGACACTCGGTAAAGAGCTTCTTTGCCGAGTGTTATTTTTTTTTTTTGATACTCGGCAAAGAAAATTTCAAAGCACATTTTGAAGCAGTAAATTAATTTAAATGAAAAAGATTTCAACTACAAAGTTGTATAACTCATCAAGATGTACAATGTTTGTTTTGGTCTTTTCTTCATACGACAAAGTGAAAATAAATTTGTTCACAAATCTAACATATCTCTCTTGTAGTTTATGAAACTACAAGAGAGATATATAAGATTTGTGAACAATGTTAGAACGACCATGTCGGATGAACAGATGACAAAACAACCAAAATAAACTTTGTAGATCTCAAAAAGTTATGAAACTTTGTAATTGGCAACTTTTTGATTTGAAAACATCTTGTCATGCAAAACTGCGTTTGAATTTCAAAATTTTAAAATTCGAACTTTTCAAACGACCTCGGATGAAAAAACAACCAAAATAAACTCTGTAGATCTCGAAAAGTTATGAAACATTGTAGTTGACAACTTTTTGATTTGAAAACATATTATCATGCAAAACTGTGTTTGAATTTCAAAATTTTAAAATTCAAATTTTGTAAACGACCTCGGATGGAAAAACTTCCTAAACTAAAAGTGTAGATCTCGAAAAGTTTTGAAACTTTGTAGTTTACAACTTTTTGATTTGAAAACATCTTGTCATGCAAAACTGTGTTTTAATTTCAAAATTTTAAAATTCAAATTTTGTAAACGACCTCGGATGAAAAAACTTCCTAAACAAAAAGTGTAGATCTAGAAAAGTTATGAAACTTTATAGTTTACAACTTTTTTATTTGAATTCGTTTAGGGCCTCAAACATGCAATTTACACTTGGTTTAGTATAATATATTGGGAACTAAAACGGAATCCAGACACAAGTGAGAGTGTGGTGTAGTGGTAGAGGAGGTACGTGCACAGCGAGAGGTCTCGGGTTCGAATCGCGTCGGTCGCGTAGCCATGAAATTCACGCGAAAAATGTCGTAGATGGGTGGGCGCTGGCCGGTGGGGGCCTCTATCGATTTTTTTGGGTAAAAATTCCCATTTTTCGGGTTTTTTTCGGTTTCAACTTTGCCGAGTGCCCGATAAAAAACACTCGGCAAAGTTGGCTTTGCCGTCATTTTTTTTGGCGAGTGCTGTTCGCCGAGTGTTACACTCGGCAAATGGTTCGCCGAGTGTTTTATGTCTTTTGCCGAGTGTTTCGGACACTCGGCAAATTCAAGCAGTCCGGTAGTGAAAGGCCTCGGCACGCATCGAATCTTGCAGAAATTCTATGGAGAAGTCAAACGCTTTTAATATTTATAGTACATAATTAGTATCCTTAGATAAATCGTTGAACCTATTTCATAATAAACTTATTTGAAGATACAAAAGTTACAAATATTTTCTATAAACTTGCTCAAATTAAAAAGATTTTGATCGACACGGATACCATAACGACATTTATATTTTTGAAACGGATGGACTAGTCAATTAAATGTTAGTATATTGTTTTTGGATTGCGCCAGCCCACATGCTTGCCATGTGCAGTTGTGCACAGGGCGCTCCATAGTAGTGGAAGTCATCCTACATAAACCAAACGTCCAAACCCTTTTGTTTGCTTATTTGTACGACTAGCTCCAGTCCTTTTGTTAATGCACCCCCGTCCACTCTTATCACATTATTTCTACGACGATTAACTCCAGACCTTTTGTTTTCTCTATAAAATTTGTTTCATGGTCGATGAGATCTATACTCAGTACGTGCTCGACCGGAAGGACAACTTGAGTCTATCCCAATCAGAGTGATAATAACGACAAGCAAGTTGGAGATAAATAAATATTAGAAATGGCTAAAATTATGTCCCTACACCCTTACCTACAGTTGTCGTACCATTACACTTTATGAGTAGCTTGCTTCACTCCTCTCATTTCACACTTCTATCGAGTGGACTTGATAGTTTCTAAGAGTTATATATATATATATATATATATATATATATATATATATATATATATATATATATATATATATATATATATGGAGAGTATATTCAGTAGCCAGCTACAAAATAAGTTATTATGTAGCCACCTCCATTTACGATAATTTTATATACTAATTTACGATAATGTCAATACATATTTACGATAGTTGGGTTACTATAACACATGTGGATATTTACCATAACGTTATAGTAAACCACTTAGTAAGGAGTTACTATAATCTCGTAAATTAACATAGTAATTATCGTAACTCAAAGTGGCTACAGAATAAGTTATTTTGTAGCCAGCTACAGGGTAGTAGTTATATATATATATATATATATATATATATATGTGTGTGTGTGTGTGTGTGTGTCTGAATTTCAACACTAGACCAACTTCTTTGTATAGCTTCTGACATACTCACCTTTAAGTACTTTATCGTCTGTGTCATCTCCACAAATTCCACATACTCCCTCCATCCCGAAATAAGTGTCGCTGTGGTATCTGTGCTGGTCAAACTTTTTCAAGTTTAATTAGGTTTGTAGAAAATATTAGCGACATTTGTATCTCCAAATAAGTTTATTTTGAAAATAGATTCAATGGTCTATCTAATGGTACTAATCATGCACTATAAATATTAATATTTTCTGGTAGATATTTGGTAAAGTTAAAAATATTTGACTCCTCCAAAAACGAGAATGACACTCATTTAGGGACGGAGAGAGTACATGGCACTACTAATTCAGGGACTTCAGGGGATCTAATGGTTCTTCCCCTGATTTTGGGATTGGGTTGGTCCCATTTTGCCGTTTAGTTTGAGAGATGGAGTCGGTCCTATTTTTTTGTTTGCTTGGAGAGAGAGAAAATAATAGGCAGGGTGTTGTTTTTTTATGCAGTTGGTGCACACTTGGGCCATGAATGCCGTCTATGGGGCCCACCAATCATTCTCTATGGTTATCTTCCACCATCTTCCACCCTTCCCTGACTGTCCCTCTGCATCACCTGCCACCCGATTTAGCCTGACACTCTGGTCATCCCCGCCTATAGCAATCAACCCCCTCCCCGACGCTATTCCCACCGCCACCCTCACCAACACAACCCAACACATCCGACGTTCACTACTACAGAAAAGGTTTATAGCAACGGCTCAATTTTTTCTAGAGGCGGCTAGGGATGGAGGCTCCCCTACAGTGGATGTGCTCGGGACCCACGAGACTAGCCGCTCCTACAAATTGCATAGTAGAGACGGCTGGTGATATGAGCCGCCCCTACAAATGGGTCGATTTGTAGGGGCGGCTCACTCACCAGCCGCCCCTGGCGTTGCGATTTGTAGGGACGACTCAATCACCAGCCACCCCTACAAATGTTGCACGTACAAAAGACTGCAGCCCCCTTCTTTCTACTCGGGTCACTCGCTCTTACCCAAGAAAAAAGGCTTGGGAGGCCTTGGGCACCTCCCCAAAATTGCTCTACTGAGGGGGGGAAGGTTTTGGTGTCAAATCCTTTGGTGGAGAGGTTGTAGAAGGTAAAAAAATGATATTCCATACTTTTTTAAGTTTTAATGGTTGGTTAGTGAGTAATTAGAGTTTTGCTTCTCTCTCTCTTCTATGGTGCTTGAGCTACTTATGAAGCAAATTAGACCCATGTTTTGAATGTACTAGGGTAAATTAGATAGGGGAACATGATCATACCATTATTTGGTCCATGTTTCTTGATTTTAGTGAATAATTAGTTAGTTTTATGGATGTTTCATGTGCATGTAGATCTAGATCAAGATCTAGGGTTTGGTTTTTTTATTAATTTCGTTTTTGTAAATTTATGTTTGATGAAATTAGACTAGGGTTTGCATGAAAGATATTGGGTAAAATATTAATTGTTGCTAATTGTTGTCTTTAAAATTGTTTATTGTAATCAACAAATATGTATTTTAATTATTTATGGATAAATTGGCCATTAATTAATTTTCCTCTACCATAGTGTGTTTGTATGCTTCATGTAATTATATTTGATTTATATTCATATATATCTAAAGTATATACAATTATTCTCAAGTAATTATCAATTTGATTCATTTTTTTTATATATCTGAATAAGTAGTCTTTTAATGTTTTGTTGTTGTTGTTGTAAAAGATGGAGTGCAGGAACTCTTGGATGTATGGTTCGTTAAGGTTCAAGGCAGGTTTCCGTGAAAGAGGTGGATAAATTTATTGAAGCCGACGAGAAGCATGCAACGACATTGACAGAGAATAAGGATACAATTATTTGTCCCTGTAAAAATTGCAAGAACCGTATGACATGGACAGATGTAACTATCATCATATCACATTTGATTATGCAAGGATTTGTTGAGGACTACACAGTGTGGATTCATCATGGTGAAACAGTTATTGTTAACGACGAGGATGGGGAGGAATACAACGACGAAACCCTAGAATCCATGTCCCAATATTCAGTAGAGCTTGATGCACGAATGGATCCCGAGTTTGGTAATGAACAAGGTGATGCTGGTGGTTGGGATGGTAACGACGAAGGTGGTGCCAATAATGATGGCGGAGCATGTGTCGGGGATGAAGATAATTTTGGAGAACATAATTCAAGCCCTTGGACCAGAGATTTTACTAAAGAGCCCGAAAGGTCTAGAAAATTTGGAAAAAGGTGACAAAAGCATCGAAGAAGACTGTGTATGGTGTTGAAAAAGACTGTCCAACACATTGGATATTGCTACGTTTTGTGCTTGAGCTACTCATCCTGAAGCCTAAGTACGGCTGGTCAGACTGTAGTTTCAATGATCTATTACGTCTCCTGTCATGGGTGCTGTCATAACCAAACTCTGTTCCCGCCAACACATACCAAGCGAAGAAGGTTATAAGTCCATTGACAATGGGGGTTGAAAAAATCCATGCATGCCCCAACCACTGTATCCTTTTTCGTGGCGAAACGTTCAAGTCACTAGATACGTGCATAATCGAGCGTACCCAGAGGGCTCTATGATAGAGGGTTACAGTGCTGAAAAAGTCGTCGAGTGCTGTCAAGAGTACCTAAAAGTATAGAAATGGATTGGTAAACCTGATTCTCATCACAAGGGTAGGCTGGCTGGAAAGGACACCAGTGGTAGAAAAGTGTTCATCGACCATGATTACAAAGAAGTGAGTCGGACGCATTACAGTATCTTGCAGAGTACACAACTGATGCAACTGTACATTGATGAACACTTGGCTATCATTATGACGGAGAGAAATGGTCGTTTAGATGATTGGGTCATAAAACAACACAAGCAACGACTAACTACATGGTTGAAGGACCAAAACATACCGCCTGGAGAAACCATAGACTCTATTACCAACAGTAGGTTGGAGGAGGGGCCATCGAGATAAGTGATATCTTGGAAAGCTTATGACATCAATGGGTACACGTACTATACCCACGCAAAGGATATTAAATATGTGAACCAAAACAGCGGCGTTCGAATAGAAGCTCTCGATGGAGTGGGACAAAAGATCCAATACTTTGGCATCATTGAAGAGATATGAAAACTTGACTATGGAATGGATATAACGGTGGCCCTATTTCGATACCGCTGGATCAAACAATACCAACTGAACGAGTTCAGATTGAGAGTCCTGGACCTCGAGAATCTAGGCTACCAAGATGACCTTTGGGTGCTCGCTTCACGTGTCGCACAAGTTTTCTATATGTCTGACCCACAAAGTTACCTCCCCCCGAAGAAGAAGACAAAGCACGTGGTTGCCTCCGAGAAACAGCACATTATTGGAGTTGATGGCGTAGATGATGTTGAAGCTTACAATAATTACGATGAGATGCTGCTATTCATGGACTTTCCTAAGAAGATCAGTGTTATGGAAAAGAACATGCCCAAAGACATATTGCCATGGGAACGAAAAAGGTGTCAAGAGAAAAGTCGTTACAGCGGGCTAGCTAGTTGTTAAACGTGGAGTGTTTGTGTAAGTGTGTGTTTGTAAGACTTTATTTTTGCATGTGTGTGAGACTATATATTTATGTATGTGTGTGAGACTCACCTCATAGTGAGAAATCGTTGTCAGACGATGGTAGCGTTCGCCAATCCTGCAGCTCCAGCAAGGTGACGGTCACCCAATAGCGCAGGGTTGGCAGCTCTGAATGGATGAGCTCCTCCGTCCATAGGAAAAAGGCATGATTCCATGTATGGCGCCGGCGGCCTCGGCACGACAACGACCTTCTTGTTAGGGATGAGATCGGGATGGATGCACCACGCCACCACCACAAACTTGTTGGGGTCTTCCTTTCTGACTCAGTGTTGACTCGAGCCCTGCGTATGAGGTGCCAAGCACTTGCGCGCCATCCAAATCGACCAACCGTGCGCAGGTATCCCCTTCAACTCGACGAGAACTCTGAACCTCATCGAATCCAAGCTTGCCATGGATTACCGTCACCACCGTTTCCACAAGCTTGAACTGCACCTACGATGGCACTGGAGTGGCCAGGACCTGCTCTAGGTCAGTGCCGGAGTGGAAGAAGATGGAAGTACTCAAGCGCATACTTGTGAACAGTGGCACCCTCAACATCAATGGCAAAGAAATTAGAAAGATAGGTTACCACCTGACACGCACTCACCGCGCGAGCGCACGCCTCTAACCAATGCAACCAGAGCCGAGGACAACGCTTCCTCAGCCACCTGCCCGCCTCCACCTCCGAGCATTAAATGATGTAGATTTCCATCCCAGGGAGCCGAATGGTAGACTTGAGGGGTGGCAATCGCAGTGTAGGGACCGGCTACGGGGAGCAAGATGGCGATGCTGCACAAACCGAGGGTGGGGAGGTTGAGCGACTAGTGGACAGGGGTGGCCCCGAGACGGTGCCATCAGAGTCCGTTTGCAACCTCGGGCTGGGTGGTGGAGAGTTCCTCCCAACCGAGCACCTCAGGCGGCCACGCTCCGCGCCGAGGCCGGCGCCACCCCTACTCCAGCAACGGCAGGCATGGTGTCCATCCTCGTTACAACGTAGATACCTGGACAGATTGCGACATGCCACAACCACATGATCCATCGCAAAACAGTTGAAGCAGCAGGCCATGAGCTCCGAGGGGACCAGACAGGCGACCCTGTGCGGACGTAGCGGCTGCGAGTGGTCCGTGCGCTTGTGCCGCCGACGGGAGACAACGTCAGTCCAAGGCCCCCCACCCTCCGGGTCGCCGACAACAACGGAGGCCAAGGCTGAGCGAGGAGGGGACCAAACCAGACGGCTGGCGGGCATTAGCCATGAAGGAAGAATTGCCAAGATGGCGCAGAGGCAGCCCCTGCGAGTGACGAGCCTCGGCCAAGGTTTTTTTTTATCGGCCGAAATTCAGAAATTTTTGAAATTTCTGTTCTATCCACAGGGTCCGATAAAATTTGACATCGGCTAAATTTTTTCCTTCTTTCCTGCTCCCACACAGACAACCTAAATTCAGCCGTGCGACGGTCCCACACTATAATATTTTATTCTTGTTTTTATCTGTGAACAAGTGATGTTTAATAGCTTAGGAATAGTTTCAAGTCAAATTCTACGAAATTTTTTCAAAACAATTTGAATTTTTTTTTAATTTGGTCCGATATTTCCGATATATCCTGCTTATCCTATTTATCTATGACCTCCGATAAATTTTTATTTCCGATAATGAAAACCTTGGCCTCGGCCACACTGCCTTACCCTTCCCCTTCGCCACAGCAAGGAAGGAGGGAGAAATGTAGCCCTCGTCGGAGTCACCATCCTCTGAGGATGAGGGCATGTGCCCTTAGGGACAAAAACAACATTACCGCGGAGACCGATCCCGGCCATCTAGGGACGGAGGTTCAGCTTTGTGGCTCGGGCCAACCATGGCTAGTCCACGAAAGAAGAGAGGGGGGAGGTGGACGCTGGTGCGGGAGCACGCCGGTGGTTTTCGGTAGGTGGACGCCAGAGCCCCGGAGGCCACAGGCGGAGGGAGCGTGGAGAGCGCTCGGCTACCTCAGCTCAGCGCCCAAGCAAAGGTCCCGTCCCTGTGCCTATCTAATGAGCCAAGGAAGGTAAAACTCGCATCCTAAAATGTGATCCATGTACTTTCAGGATTTTTTTCCATTATATTTGAATCCAAGGACAAAAATAAAAGAATTGACAACAACGGGAAGAATGTACTATATAGTTAATTATAACATTTGGACCTTATAAGTAACACATAACTCAGATGGACACATATACTCATTGAATGTAACTTGTACAAGCAAAACTAACGTGCCTGTGTATATAGATTTATGTGATTTACAGAAGATTAGTGTCAGAAGCACAATTAGACACACCAACGACGACACTTAGCACACATCCCTGAAACAGACCGATCGACTGAGGAAACAAAAAATTCGTGGCAAAATCAAGGGCAACCAGAAACACCACGAGACCATGCAATCTCCATGGTTCATCACTCATCAGCGCGCTGTTTTGTCCGTCCATCAAACGTTCTGATCACCGACGGGGTCGTCCATGTCCTCATCCGTACGTGGGTGTATTTACCAGAGCTCCGGTGTCCCGAACCGCGGGCAGCTCCGGCCTCTGCATCCTCTCCGGCATGGTCTCCATCCCCATGTAGGTCAGGAGGAGCCAGACGTAGGAGAGGTACTCGCCGCCTTTGCCCAGGCTCTTGGCATGCAGGTACCCGCGGGCCGCGGCAGCGGCCGGCGGAGAAGCTAGCAGAGCATCTCCACCCACACTTCCAGGATCACCGCCCACATCTTGTCATCCGCGTGCTCCTTGCCTCGAATCATTAGCATGAGGTCTTTGAGCTTCTCCTCCTTTCCCACCTGCTCGATGACCTCCTCAGCCGTCTTGGTGAACTCCTTGACCGCGACCACCGTCTTTTCATCTTCCTGGACGAACTCTGCCATCTTCTTGGCAGATTCCAAGAGGTCCGTGATCTTCTCCTCCTCCTTCGTTCGCTTCTTTTTTCTCTCCTCGCTGATGAACTTCTCTGCCTCGCTGATGAACACCGCCGCCATCTCCTTGAAAGTCTTCTTGCCGCCCTCCGTGAGTTGGTCTGCCTTGTTGTTGTTATCGACGTCGATGATGAGTTGGTCTGCCTTCTCCCTGGCAGAACGCACGACCACCCTTAAGTTCTTCCACTTCTGGATGAAGTCCTGTTTCTTGTCCTCAGCAAATTCCATGAGCTCGTGGGCGACCGCCCAGGCCTTGTGAACAAGATCTTCCGAGCCGAGACCGAGACCGATGGTGGGCTTCACTTTCTGGATCACCTTCCGCACCATCTCGTTCCTGGCCCTTGGTGGAGGTGCTTTCTTCTCCGTCGGCTCTACCTCTACCGTTTCCTCATCCTCTGGCGGCGGCTTGAGCATTTTACTGAGCTCGTGGTAGGTTGCCCTGAAGAGCCTGCACCTTGCACCTGGGATCAGCATCTCCGGCTTCACGAACAGCAGGTACGCCATGTAGTTGGACACCATCCTTCTGTGGCGGGTGGCGTCGTTGCCGGTGTCCACGTGGTCGAAGTAGCAGAACTCCGTGGCGAGGTGCCAGACGAGGACGCTGTCGTCGAAGGGCATCCGGAAGCTCTCCTGTCCAGAGTCCGCTGGCCGCGGATGTCGTTGAACTGCCGGTAGGCTCCCACACTGGCAGTTGGAGTGGGCTTCAATATGTAATCCTTCCACCCGCCGGCGACGTGGTCGTAGACGAGCCTGGTGACGCCGAGGGACGGCTCGGGCGGCGCCGTGCACCAGAGACGGTCCAGCTGGACCCTGGCCCCAAGCAGGTGGGCGAGCCCCCAGAACCATGGGTGCTTCTCGTTGCAGGCGATGTAGCCGACGAGGTTGTACTGGGCGAGCTGGTCGTCGGGCGGCGGCAGGCCCGACGCCAGGACCAGGCACTACCTGACTCAGGCTCTTTGCCGAGTGCCTGTGACACTCGGCAAATCCCCATATATACTCGGCAAAGTCTTTACCGAGTGTAACCCTCGGCAAAGCCGGTGACGGCAAAGGCCTCTTTTCTCGAGTGTCTTTTGTCGGGCACTCGGCAAAGGCTTTGCCGAGTGCCCGTAAACCAATCGGCAAAGAAAAGTTGCCTGACGGCGCCAATTGAAATGCAATTAATTAGTTAAATATAGCAAATAAATTCAAAAATATACCAAACTTAAGCATGGAGTACCACATGTGGTATGTGGAGAGGTGAAAATTTTTGAAGTGCAGGAGTCAAAAAAATATATACTTTGCCGAGTGTCTGCTTTTGACACTCGGCAAATATGCTCTTTTGTACACTCGGCAAAGAGCTGGCGGCGACAGGCTAGTTTAACGGCGGGCCAAAATTTGCCGAGTGTGAGACGTTGACACTCGGCAAAGAAAGTCTTTGCCGAGTGGCATGTCTGAGCACTCGACAAAGAGGACGTCTTTGCCGAGTGCCGATCCTGAGCACTCGGCAAAGACCAGCTTTGCCGAGGGTCGTGTCGTTGTCGAGTGTTCGAGTTTGGGCACTCGGCAAAGACAGCCTTTGCTGAGTGCCCGAGATAAAAAAACTCGGCAAAGTTCTTGGCACTCGGCAAAGCTTGCGATTCCGGTAGTGAGGCACGCCGAGACAAACTCCAGCGCGGCGGTGCAGCCGAGCAGGACGTAGGTGACGACGAAGTCGGCGCAGTCGTACACGCCGCGGTGGCTCCTCTGGAACAGGCCGATGACCACGAACGTCACCAGCACGACGGCGGCGCGCAGCAGGCCGCCGAAGCTCGCCTTGTGCTTGTTGTAGTCTTGTAGAGGCGGTCGAACGCCTTGGACAGGGACGAGCGCACCAGGCCGTGCACGTCGGCTCTCGCGTTGCGCGGCGCCACGAGCTGCAGGTTCCGCAGCCGGATGGAGTAGGGGTGACCGAGGTCCACGAAGAGGTGGTACGGCTGGTCGGGCACCTCGTCATCGAAGAGCTCCCCAGGCTAGGGCCCCGGCTTGGCGACGGTCTCGGCTGCGGCCTGCACGTACTCCTCCTGCGAGTAGATGTCCTTCTGCTTCTGCGGCCTGTCGTCTCCGTCGAGGGCTGCTTCCAGCCGTGAGTCGGAGGAGTTCATGATGCTCGCCACCGTCGCGTTCTTGAGGGCCCATGCTTCTCCAGGCACTTGAGGATGCCGGGGACGAAGATCAGGATCGCTGCTCGCAGCAGTATCATATCACCTTACCACCATGACTTGCGGAAAACGTAGATGGCGACGGTGATCTGGCACATGCATAGGCAAATGTGAGTCCTAAGCAGTGTTCCACAAGGCACTATTGGGCGTTTGCCTAGGCATGCTTAAGCGCTAGGCGGAGAGGCATCGCCTGGCCTAAGGGTGAAGGCGGAGGATAGGCAACATGCTTGCAGACCCCTAGCGGCACTGCGTAAGGGAGTGACGGCTGGTGGCGGCGAGCACGGCCTGGAGGAGAATAGTGGTGGGTGCGGCCAGGTAGGGACTTTAGGTGGTGGCAGAGGAGGCGGGGATGTTGCGCGGCGGCGGCGGAGAAGCAGGGACATTGGGCTATGCGGACAAGACAGGGACCTAGGGCAGCGAGAAGCGCGGAGGAGGCAGGGATGGGGGCAACGGGCGGCGCGTCCAGTTGCAACTTGGAGTCGTGCAGCCAAGCTGGGAGCAGCAAATGGATAAGGTGAGAGGTGAAGTGAGGTTAGGGATCATCGGATCAGGCTTGCTGATCAGATTTGGGCTTGTGCTGCTTTTATGGGCCTTCCTAATATAACTCTTGGTCCACTGATCTCTCGTTTCTTCTTTTCTTTTAGACTTTTAGAGATAAATATGCATGGATATGAAACGCCTAGGCATGCCTAGGCTTGCCTATGCTCTAGGCAAGGGTCACCGTCTAGAGAATGCCTAGTGCCTTTTGTAACGGGTCATAACTCATATATATACTTCCGCCTTATCTAACTAAAATGTTATTAGCCTTTTTTCTATTTCTATAATAATATAGCGTGCATGTAGCTTGAGATTCAAAATTAAAATTTGGTCAACACTTATATTCTAAAATATTTATACTGTAATTGCATATCAAGATTCAAACTTTACTATATTTGACTAAGAATTTAGTCAACAATTTTCAACTATTTTAATACAAACTTAATACAAATAGATATTTAGATTTGTAATCAAATTTAATATCAAACAATCATAAGCGATATAATACAAAGTAATGAATGGTCAAAATGTAGTTTGGGAGACCATGGCATGCCAAATTATATCTTACTAACAAACGTGCCCATGCGTTGCAACGGGAACAAATAAATCCTTATACGTCATAATTGTATTAAAAATAAGAAAAAAATTATTTATTGTGTACATATAATTGTACAGTCTGTTTACTGAATTTATGACTTCCATGTAAAATGACCTAACACAATAGCACTATGTATTGTATGCTTTGAATTTTACATGAAGTAAAACAGGTTCGTGTAACAAAATTTCACAGCTGACATTTGATCGAGTAGGCTTTTCTCATGTGATACAACTTTTCAGATGCTAGAAAATTAACATATAGTACATTATTACTTTGTTACTTCAATATCACCAACGAAACATGGTTCAAGAACTTATAAATTATTTATCAAAGTATTATTTGATTTTATATTCATGAGATGATCAGCTGACATGTGCGTCATATATTCACAGTTTTGCCATATATTCCCAGTCACCATTAACACTTAGAGATTTATAGTTGATCACCCTGTTTTCATTTAATTCCGTTGCAAAAAGTAAGTTAAAGTGAGCCGCAAAGTAACAGGTTTAGATTGTATATCACAATTGAGGTCGACGTAGGCCGACGCTCCATCCACGAAGCATTGATGCTAACATTGCACCACCATACTATCCAATGTAAATCTGAGTACACAGAGATACTTTTGGTTTAAATGACATGGTTCAACAAAAAGATACATTTAGCTCCGTTCCAGCGCATCAGCTGCAGTTTGCAATGCTCCAGCAGGAGCCCTCGGTTTACAATCTTAGATCATCTCCACCAAATTAAATCTCTCATATTGTATCTTCTATTAAGAGAGTATCCTAAAATCAATATATGATAAATAACACGTACACTTAGAACTAGTCGATCCTTAATCTTCATGTTCATCCTTTGAAAACCGAAATGAAAATACCATCAAATAGGAGCATGAAAACCATGATTGCTCATCAGTCATCATCATTGTGACCTGACTAAAGTAATGCCGCTGCAAAACATGTGTTAGTCACAATGATTTTTGTCATCATTAATAGCAAAAAAAAAAAACAAATTAGGGGCCAGATGCTTTTGAAGTTCTCACAATTTAAAACTCGAAATTTTCAAACGATCTTGAATGGAAAAATGACCAAAACCAAAGTTATAGATCTCGATGAGAACTACAACTTTATAGTTGATGACTTTTTCACTTGAAATCGTTTGTGGTGGTTATGTTTTAAGTTCTCACAATTTGAAATTCAAATTTGTGAAACAACCTCTGATGGCGAAACAACCAAAACCAAAGTTGTAGATCTCGATAAAAACTACAACTTTGTAGTTAATGACTTTTCCATTTGAATTTGTTTAGAGTCCTAAATATTCATTTCAAAATCCTACGAGGAAAATGTATATGCACTTTAAGTACCATTCACTTTGGGTTGGAGTGGTTAAGGGAGCTACGTACGAGGGTAAGTCTCAGGTTCAAATAACACCTCTTCGGATTAGAAATCTTTTGGTCTGGTTTTGGAATTTTTTTGAACTCTAGTTTTGGAATTTCTCGAAACTCCATCACCACTGGTTCGAACCAACGGTGATAACCATTCTTATCATCAATGAATTTCACTAAAAAACTCTACTTTTGGAATTTCTCGAAACTCCATCACCACTGGTTCGAACCAACGGTGATAACCTTTCTTATCATCAATGAATTTCACTAATCACTACCGAGGGGCCAAACCTGGCGGTGATGATGGGTTTGGAACCTTTGGTGATGGGTAACCTGTAGTAGTATAGTGGACTATTCTTAGTAAAAAGCACCTACGAGTTTTATGCTTTAGAGAGTGAAGTGAAGGGACACACAGATAGTGAGAGAGGGTACCATGGACCATGAAAAAATTAAGAGAAAATTTTACTCTTTAATATTAGTATAGATATAGTAGATATAAATTTACAGACTTATATAGGGAGGGGTGTAAGTTACAAATTATATGATAACTTGTCCTTTTGCCGAGTCCTAATCAATTGTTTATTGCCAGCAGGCAGAATATGATCTGCTAGTATATAATTGTCAGGACTGGGCACATGGACAGAACAAATGATGATACAACACTGACCTGGTATTACGTATACTTTATTTGTAGAGTCTGTCTACTCTATAAACGTGTGTTTTAGCACAAGCCAATATATAATTGTTGGCTGTATGTAAAACACACAGATTCAAACACAGGAAAAACCATGTGTTTTTTGACTAGCTAGTACATGGTTGTTGGATGCCTAAGAAACACACGAATTGAAACACGGGAAAAAACGTGTTTTAGGAGAATGTAACACACAAATTCCATCAGCCAAACAAGGCCCACGACTCTGTTGTTTTTGTCTTTTGCTGTTGTCTTCTGTCCAAGTTTTTTGTGGTTGTCTTCTATCCAAGTAAAGAGTAAGTCAGCCCAGAGCCCAATAACTAAGAAGACAGAGAGGCCCACTAAAGATATGCCAGCATATAAGCCCAAAAACAGCAATCGATATACTTGGGAAACAAATAGAGCAAACAGGGGGAAGCCTCTGCCCTGCGTGGAGATCAGATCTCTATGTGGGGGCAAGCAGAGCACTGCACTGCGTGCAGATCAAATCAGATCCCCCACGCAGAGTAGGGAAAAGGAGAAAACAACCAGCAGATCAAAGATGAAGATCTCATCTGCGTGGGGGCAAGCAAAGCAGAGGAAAGGGGCATGCAACCAACAGATTGAAGGGGAACCACTAACCTCAACAGCCAAGGTAAGCACACCGACTTCCTCATGAAGATGTAATCCAAGACTGCTAGTATTTGCTGCAACCAAATTTAGGAATCAGAATTACAGATTCACAAATTAAGAAACTCAGGAAACAAAAAATACAGAATACTAAAAAAATTGCACATTTCAAATAGTGCAACTAGTATTTGCTGCTAATGCAAGTATACTGATTAAACAAGCATTTTTGGATGTTGCAACCAAGGGGGTGAGAACAGCCCAAACACACTACAATGAGCTGCAAGAAGCAGATGTGAGCTCTGAATGTGGCAAACTATGTTTTCTATTTATAGCTGATTCTAACTACTTAATAGCCCTAGTCGATGTTTTAACAGCCCTGATTCTAACTATTTATAGGTGATTGTATGAGCGGCAGATTACATCTTACACAATTTTAAATGTTTTAACAGAACAAGAACAAAGGAAGAGGTACAAGACAAGAGCAAATGTCAGAGCCACAATATCAGATTCAGAATTCTGAGAAAGTGCAAGGATAATGCAAAAATTATGTTAACACCAAGGACATGTATGAGGTAAAATAACTCCTAATTTAAAATGCAGTCATAAACAATGAAAATATGTTAACTACTGAATTCTACATTTTGCTGCAGCATTCGTTTGGTTCCCTAATGCATTTGATACAAGCACCAGTCCAGTTTGATCAATTACTTGAGGTAAAAAACACATTTCATAGATGCAATGAAAAATTAAGAAGATCTGATAAAAAGCAAAATAAGTACTCAGGTGCTCTCTTTTTTTATGAAGCAGAATAGTATGTATATGACAACAAGCAGTGTTGATGATTATCCAACATCAATGAACTCACATGGTACAGAAGCAATGAAGGCAGTGCAGTTAGCTCCATATCAAGTATTTGGAGGCACAAATTGTTCCACAGACCGTTTCTACATATACAAAAAGGTGAGCAAAATCATTGCTTACTCCTAGGAAAGCCAAGATAAAAAGGTTGTTTTTGGACTAAAATATATTTCAATGAAGGGAGGCTACACTGAACTTATGCTGGAACAGATGATGAACTCTCAGGAGGATAATCAGACTGACAGGAATACGCATGTAAAATTTATAAATATCAGTATACAAAAATTACAATTCAGACATATGCAAATTACACACATATGTGCAATGTAAATTCAGCATAACATGACTGTAATTTCAATGCTTCATTATAAATTGTGCAGCGACATGAAGAGATGCAAGGATCATTAACAAGGATGATACTTGCAAATGACAGGAATGAGGTAAAACTATATTATATATGCTTGTCAAACTAGTTGTGTTATATTATAAATGGTAACCATTCTCATTATCAAACAAATAAAATAGAATATGAGCATTGAAGATCTGGATGGAATCTTTAGACCACAAACTGACTGGTCAATATCAGAGTCAAGAATATCATATGAGGTAGATACAAATAGCTGAGCCAATTTGATTACATTTATAAGCAATACAAATATATACCGGCATCAAAGTAAAACTTATCTTTGCAAAAACAGGATGGAGAAATGGCAATCGTCGCTGATGATGATGGAGCAACGACAAGCATAGCTAATGATGATAGATTTGAAATTCAATAATACCATTGGCAAACTGATGTATTCAATAACATGGACATTGATGAGGTACATAAAAATGATCTCTTCAACTATTTCAGTCCACAATGAAAAAAATCATTTGTATTATAAATGACATTACTTAGAAACTAAGATTGCTGCTAATATATTTACAGGTGCGGCATGAAAATCAAGATGATCAACCAACAATGGGAGAAAATGACTTGAGGATCGTGGCAACAGAACCAACAAGTTCAGATATTACATCAGCTATAACAGATGATAATGAGCATGTAAATGGCAGCCAGGAACTGACGGAGGAAGAGATTGAACAATTCATAAAAAATGAGCAGGTTGCAGCATCTGAAGGCAACAATGCACCAATCAACAACAAGTACACCCCATAGCTATCGATGGAATTTAAGACTAGGGATGATGCTCACCATTTCTTCAACTTCTATGCACTCCTAGCTGGATTTCAAGTTGCCATAACACATACGACAAGAACTCAAAGTAAGAAGAGAAATAATGAGGTGGTCAAAGTGACAATGAAATGCAATCATCAAGGAAAAGAAAAGGAACCAAAGTATTTAGAGCAAGAAAAAGCTGAAGTAGACAAGGATGTTGGAAAGAAACCGGTAAGGAGAAGGAAAACAAATGTTTAGTAGAAATCAGATTGTCCTTGGGTTATGATGGTGAAAGAAGAAGGAGGTGTATGGAAGATTAAAACTCTTGATTTGGAGTATAATCATGAGCTATGCCCCGGAGACAGGGATCAGCTATTTTCTAGTCACAAGTATATGACAGAAATGGAAAAAGGACTTATCAAGACTCTGAACGATAACAATATCCCGACTAGGAAGATGGTTTCTATTCTATCGTATATGAGGGGGGGGGGCTTACAGCTCTACTGATGAAAAAGAAAGATATTAGCAACTATAGGACAAAGCTGAATAGATAAGTTAAAGGATCAGATATGACACAAGTACTGGATTATTTCAAAAAGAAACAAACAGAGAATCCGTCTTTCTGTTACAAGTTTGATTTAGATGAGGACAAGAGAGTGAGAAACTTGTTCTGGACAGACTGTTCTTCTATGAAATATTATGTAGATTTTGGAGAATGTGTAAGTTTTGACACGACATATATGACCAACCGATACAACTTACCTTTTGCACCATTTGTTGGAATCACAGGACATGGGCAAAGTTGCCTTTTCGAATGTGCTTTCCTGCATGATGAGACAGTGGACACTTTTAAGTGGGTATTTCAAACTTTCCTTGAAGCAATGGGAGAAAAACACCCTCAAACGATCATCATAGCCCAAGACATGGCGATGAAATCAGCAATAGAACAAGTCTTCATAAACACAAAGCAGAGAAATTGCTTGTTCCACATAAAGACCAAATGCTACAATAAGAATATCAAGGTGTTTGCAGCAAACGAAAGACTATATGAAGACTTCAAAGATACAATGAACAATAGTCTAATAGTGGAAGAATTTAAACGACTTTGGAAGAGAATGATTGAGGAAAGAAACCTTCAAGGGAATAACTACTTTTCCAAAATGGGGGAAATGAGGAAAAGGTTTATCCCGGTCTACTACAAAAATGACTTCTTCCCTTTCATACAGACCACATCCAGAAGTGAGGCAACAAATGCGAGGTTCAAGGACAATGTAGGGCCAACTTATAGTATCATTAGCTTTCTGAAAGAGTACAATCGGATTGTTGATACCATAAATCGAGCAGAAAAGTTGGAGGACAACTATAGCAAGCAGAAAAGGCCAAAGGAATATATATTCGGCTACAGAATAGAGCAGCAGGCACAACAGCTATACAACAGAAACATATTCAAAAAGTTCCAGCTTCAACTGAAGGCAACATCAAGGCTGAACTACAGGAAAACCAAAGATAGAAAACATTTGAGGTGTGGCACAAAAGTAACCAGATTCATGAGGTGCATAGGTTCAGAAGATATACAGTAAACACTGACCTAACAGAAGGTGAAGAATAATTTACCTGCATATGTGCAAAATTCAGCAAAGATAGGATACTCTGCTCTCATATCCTGAAAATAGTCATTGAAAAGGAAATCAGCACAATTCTAGAGAAATACTTCTTAGACAAGTGGAGGAAAAAGGATATGAAGGTACATGTTAAAAGAAAAGAAGAAGAAACAATTGCAACAAGCTCATTGTTGAGATTCAACATATTATCTAGGAAGTCAACAATATTGAATTCAAAAGCATCAAAAAATGAGGAAGCCATGGAATACCTTATGACAGAATTTGACAAGATGGAAATCAATTTAGATAGAATGTTATCTGCTCAGTAAACAGGTGAAGCACAAAATGACCAGCAAGGGAAAGAAGGAGAAACTATAGCAGCAGAAACTGGAGATCCACAGACTGAAATAGATGTTCCGGAAAGAATTCAGATAAAGGGAAGGCCACCTAAACCTGTCGGAATGAAGACACATATAGAAGAAATAAAGAAGAAGATGGTGGAAGCAGAAAATAAGAAAAAAAAGAAAACAAATGACGCAGACAGTGTAGGTAAAAAATTTTTGGACATACAAATAGAATATCAGTACATACAAATAGAATTTGAATCCAAATGCAAAAATTCTTATTTATGTGAACCAATAATATTTTGTAGGCTCCCCGGTGAAGCCAAAAAGAAAGAAGAGGAAGGAAACATTAAATGGTAGCATTGATCACCAAGCAATAGAACTCTGAGGACATGGTAATCAAAGATGATCAATAGATGGAAAGCGAAATTTATCAATAAGAAGGAGGGATGCAATCAAATTTAGTGGCCAATTAATTTATGTAATTTGTTTAATGAATAGGATGTTACAATCTTAAATTAAATTATGCCTAGAACTACAATTACATATGCTAAAAACTAAAATTACAGTGCCCTGTAGCTACAAATTACATTGTTGGTAATTGCAATTGTGTAAACAAATGTTTTATTTGTCTGGTTTTGATCAACAGCAGATTTTACTAAACCTACAGCTTACTAAATTAAAGTAAAGCAGCAGAGACAGCACAGAAAACATATGTGTGTTCAAACAGTGTGCTAGCACAAATCACAAGTAAAAAGGGGGATGATACACATGTTGGTGACTATTATATAAAGTTAACCACGACCACTGGATGCATGAATGACTATTAACTCATACAAAAAACTTTTTTCGTGTTCAGTGATATCAATTGCATTACTTCCTACTCCAGCCTTAAACATTTAACAGCGAAGAACAAAACTAGAGAGGTCATATTGCATTACTTCCTCACGTCATAAATTTGCCAATGAAAAACGTAAGCAAGTCTATAAAGCAGGATTAGAAGCTTGCCTTCTAGAAATGGCCAACTTCAATTTAACATCAACCCAATTCACATAGAGAGGAGCAGCTTCAATTTGCATTACCTGATTGATTTTCAGTGGATCCCCTTCAAAGCAGACGAGCGTCAGCTGGAATGATATCCCCAAGCTTCACACTGATGATGTCACCTGGCACAAGGATAGCCGATTCCTCCTCGGTCCACCGGCCATTTCCATAACAAAAATTTGAATACATAAGGAAAAATCATAGGAGTGTATTGGCACAAAAAACAAGTAAAAAAGTTCAAGATTTATTAGCACAAATCACGAGAGACAATTCTTTTCTATGGAAGGACAAGGACAAATAAGATATGTGTGATGGCACAAATCACAATTAACAAAGCTCAACATGTGTCTTAGCACAAATCACAATACATATTTTTCCTATGGAAGGACAAGAAAAAATAATTGGAATGGGCAAACACAAATCACAATATACCTGAGCAACATCATCCTTTCTGCAGCTCAAAGGAGATTTGCCAAGACATTGAGACAGACCACGTCAAGTCCTAGAAGCTACACCATCGGTCCTGAGAGATTGTGATGCAATGTTTCTCCTCTTTCTCTTCCTTGTGCCTGAATCTACACCATAAATACAATCATAAGAGTATGATCAACAGAAACATAGAAAACTCAATGCTGTGCTGAAACAATGTTACAGAACACTTCACATACCTTCAACTGATGAGTT
Source organism: Miscanthus floridulus (assembly GCF_019320115.1). Classification (NCBI taxonomy): domain Eukaryota; kingdom Viridiplantae; phylum Streptophyta; class Magnoliopsida; order Poales; family Poaceae; genus Miscanthus; species Miscanthus floridulus. The sequence continues at coordinate 99,824,443 of NC_089588.1, read as the reverse complement.
ATTGGAAGGAATAACTTCAGTTGCCTATGAAACCGCACAATTCTCACTAGCAGAACCATTATATGTACCATGTGAATCAACTCTCTCAGTCACAGAAACTTTGTCATCAACAATATTAGTAGGACCAGGGATTATGGGATCCACAACCTGCTCATTGACTGTAGTAGCAGTAGGCATTGTGGGAGCCACATCTCCCACAATATTAGTAGTTGAACCAGCAGACATTGAATTCCAGCTCCTTGACTCATTGGTTCATAATCTTCATCACGCATTGGGGTTGCATGATCATCAAACATTGGTTGAGATCTTCCTCACTAACATTAGCTGTAGAAGGAATTCTTCCATCAGAGTTCCCAGGCGTTGGATCATCACGAACTCCACGACCATGGCGCTCGTACATTTCCTTGAACATTGAGATGACAAGTTTGTCAGGGCTCCTAAAACCATTTGCTACGTGATGCTCTTGGAAAATATCACATAGAGCATCTTTATCCTATCAAATTCATAGTACCCATCTCAATCATGTAACCCAACACCCAATACAAAAAGAATCAGCAACTAAACATAGATTTAGTAAGAAAAAAAAGCAAGTTAGGGAATGCTCATCAACATACTGAACAAGGCACCTACTTATGGAGAAAGGAAATAGCAATCAGTATCCAGAGACTTCCTAAAAGAAGCACAAGCATCATCCGGTAACAATGATTCAGTATAACATGTTTCTTCAATAGATTTCACCTACAAAAAACATATATTACAGTCAGCGAGGGACTCAGTAAGCTGAAGATGACCAAAAACAACAAAAAACACTCATAAGACCTCAAACACTTATCGGACGCTTTCCATACTTATCACCAGAAACACAATCATATGAAGAGTAATCTTTGATCATCAAACATTTCCAACAAAGAATTCTTGGCAAATTTTGGGGGATAGGCTTACGAGATCTAAAGTTAACAAAATCTAGATAATAAGCCTATAAACAAGTTACAAATACATCAGTAAATAAAATACATGTACAAGACAAAGGAATGAGTTGGAAAGAAAAGAGGAATGGGACAAGACTTACTGCAAAGAAGTATCAACAGTCACTAATTGTTTGTCTTTTCTTTTTCCTGTAGGTCAAAATTGATGACCACAACCATTCAAAAACAAACTTCGACCAGTCCCAATCTTTCACACTTTTCACATCAATCAAAGCTCCTAAGTACTTGGGGCTACGAAGAGTACTTGAATTTGGGCAGAGGAAACTGGACAAAGCAACAACCATGAAGTACCGGAAGACATCATCATCGGACAAATTCCCATGTAACAACTTGTCACTAAAGGTCTTTGTGACAGGAAGAGAAGTCCCTTTGATTTCTTTAAGGAATCTGGACTTTGCAGAATCATCATAATGCTAGTTGATGTCTTCACCACCAATCGGGATCCCTAAGAACAGGTAGACTAACTATGCAGAAAAAGGGATGATTTTCCCTCCAATAACTATATCACCACAGTTTAAATCAGCTTGATTGGCGAGCCATTGCGCAAATGCTTTAGGTGCATAGCAACCATCATATTCAAGCAAGATCCCAAACCCATGATCTCTGATAATCTTCTTTTTCGACTCATCCAACTCTCTTACTATGTCTCCGAAATACTTGCCATTACACCTACTTCTTGCTGAAGTTGATGGACTATCACCTACAGTTTTTTTCCTTTGGCACTGGCTTTATCATTTCTAATATTCTAAAATCCGATGGAAAAAAAGTTTCTAGTTACAAAAAAAATTAATTCATTAAACATGGTGTCAAAAAAGGCACTTGCTACTGAATTTACCTTTCCAGTATGCCTCTGATCTCTAGAGCGTTATGACTTCTTTTTCTTCTTAAGATACTAACCAAACTGAAAATAACAATATACAAAAAGAGTTAAAAATTCAATACAAACAGCAATGCACAAGTAAACAGATAATAGTCCATGCATCTTACTAATGCCGCTGTTGATGCTGATTAGTTAGTTAGTTCATAAAAAAAGTGCCATGGACTGATTGGAGTAAATTAACAACTGGATAAATGATACGTTAAGCAGATGCACAAGACACAGAGAAAGTAACAGAGTAGCATAGGACTAGCATTAATTCTTCAGAAATCATTATATATTAATTGACTCAAGAAGATTTGTATATTTTGACAAAGATGAAGGCGTCACTCATTAAATACTAGTAGTAGCCTCAAAAAAACTAGTGGCAAGTCATGACTGAACTAGCTGATACATGGCCTACTTCCATCTCTTAAATTATTTTAACAAACAATAGCTGACATTGATCAAAAGTAAAAACTCCTACACAAGAATAAGAACACATACACTTGATATGCACACAACAATAAGAACATATACAGTTGGTATGCACAAAAAAGTTTCAAAACATACTCCTTTTATTTGCTCGAAAGCATTCACAAGATCAACAGGATCAACATTATCCTCCGACAAATTTGGATCCTGAAAAGGGAACAAGATATATCATTTTATAATACACAACTACATAAACAACAAAAAATCAAGAAAACTTATTACCTTGCCCATATCAAGAGAAGCATAGTTGTTATCTTCGCCAGAGTTGATATCATACTCTTCTTCACTTTGACCATTTGCAGATTCATCATCAGAAGGCAACTCGACATCATCCATTGCTATAAAACAAAAAATAATAAAGGTCAATCATATAGTGTTTGAAAAAAAAAGATGCAAGCTCATTGGATGACTCCACTCCAACCTCACTATAATAATGAGATGCAGGTGAAGAAAATTGTGCAGCTCAAAAAAAATTATGAGGGACTGCTGAAGCAACAACATATTCACAATTAAATTCATACCAATTCATAGATTACTAAACACAAAAAGACAAACTCAGACCAACTGGAACATAGAAATGAATGCTCAGTGAAGAACACTGCTGCTAGGAGATCAGAGAGAGCAAGCAGACGCCATGTCCTCATATTCACAATTTTAGTTTCTGAATAATGTTTCAGGCATTTCAGAGCAGTAAAAAAACTAAACAGCACAAATACAGATCGAAAAGGGATCAAGTACACACCTTCAACAGCGCACGACGGGGCAGCGCGAGTTTTCCGAACCAATCGAGGCATCGCCAATGAAATCGCCTTGGGTAGGACAGGAGCAAATAAGCACTTAACCAAGTTAGAGGGAATATATATATATATATATATATATATATATATATATATATATATATATATATATATATATATATATATATATATATATAAGTGCCAGATATTGCACATGTTAAACAACAAAATTGCAGAAATAAAACTGTGCAATTTACTACTAGTAAATGTGCAATGAAGAGATGCATACTAAACATAGCTTTATTGTACAGTATATGCAACACAGTTCAAAGATATGAGCTCCTACTATCCAGATAGCAATGAAACTATCAATTAGAAGGATAAAATTAGTCCAACCAAACTGTAGATTGAAAAAATGATATTGCACCAAGACACAAAAACCAAAATCACTCCAATCTATAGTATTTATGAAGCAACACATAAAATGTAGATAGTGTTCACACTACACTTAACATACTCCAACACTCTAATCTCCACTCTAATCAATTAAGAGTTGCCTGACCAATTCTAATTCCATTTTGACCAAATAGCCTGCTGCCCTGCCTCAACCTTCATAGCAACGAAACAAATAATGACAACTGTCTTCTGAATCATCTCAAAAAGTGAAGCTCTGCAAACAACTACTCTGAACTAGATTACCGAAACATACATGGAGCAGCAATGTTATAGTTTCTGAAGAATTTTTCAGACATTTCAGAGCAACACAGAAAGACAAACCGTGGTAACACTGATAGCAAATGTGGTCCTCAATAAACGATACCTAAAAACAACCAAAACGAGATCTAGCAGAAGAACAAGCAACGCATCAAAACAAGATACAGACACAAGCACCTGACCAACATGAAAAGGAGGACAACCTCACCCACAGCTCGCCGGAATGTAGGCCGAAGAAGCTTCGCCCCACCCACCGCCTGCAAGTGGCACCACGGCACAATGGGAAGCGAAGCGCAAGGAAAGCGCCCCCACCCACAACTCCGCCCCACCCATTGCCTGCTGCGAACAACATCGGCCACACCCGCTGCCTGCCCCGACAACCTCCGCCCCACCCACCGCCTACGCGCGGCGCAAAAGCAAAGCAGCGACGAGGAAACTGCCAGCGCCACCGCGCGATGCGGAGAGGATTGGGCTGCAACCTAATCCTCAACCACATCCACTGCCGCAACCAAATTGACACCCACAACCCAAAAAAACCCAAATCCAAACCAAATCGGAACGGAATCAATGAGAGGGATGCGGCACATAGAAACGTCGAGGGGCGGAGCACAAAGGTCGCCTCTTAAATCGCCCCGACAGCGAGACAATCGACGCGGAAGAACACCTCTCCCCTTCCCTCAACACAGCACACAACAACGAAATCTACACCACCACTACGAAACGGAATCGAATACGCACCTTTGGCAGGAGTCCGCGACGAAGAAGAACGAGTTCGCCGGAGCACAACCTCTAGATCCAAAATCGCCTCTCAGATCGCCTCGGGGGCGCATGGGGAAGACTAAGCGAACTGGCGAAGAAGACTGAGTGGTGGGCAGTGGGAAATGAAACAGCGCGATTCCCAATTCAAAACAGTGAAGTCACTACACCACAGTGGGCGGCGCCGACAAGATGACCCCACAAGGCAGAGACACAAAAAAAATTATATGCCCGGAGGAGGAGAAACACATGTGTGCTCTATAGCAATCTCGTTATTTTTGTACCTCTCTATAACACCTATGGCCTTTTCCTACTTTTTAGGAGCTCAGGTGAGATCTGCGATCTCTGCGTTACGAGACAAAACTACCGTTGGACAACAGGGTGGCTGCTGCCCAAATCAACAACACGGCATCAAACAAACTGTTACATCTTACAAGAAGAAACCCATGTGTGAGTTACAGGATCTTGTTACACGCCGGTTCGTACTCGAATTCCTCGGAAACTGGAAAGCATGCACGGATGTCTACGCTAAATTTGGTATTGTTCTTTGACTTCCCACGCAGTTTTTTGTTCTTTGACTTCCCAAGCAGTTTTTTGCAACAAAATTTTGAGTGTTGTATAACCTCCTTCCCGGAGGAAAATGTGAAAATGTGACATGTTTTGGCCGTACACGCCCTAAGCTCGGTGTTTTACTTCAGGTTTGGTCAGGGGGTCACTAACCAAGAATAATAATGCAATTATTTTTTGCATTTCTTCGAAAATCCTGATCAACTCCATGTTCCCAATTGTACAACTTGGCAATAATTTTCGACATTTCTTCGAAAATTCCAATTCACTCCACGTTCCCCACTGTACAGCTTGGCAAGTTCATAACACTCACAAGCCACACTATCACAGGCACCAGTAATTGCCCACGCTTCACTACACACTTTCACACTGGTATGCCATTGACGAGCGCGAGGGCGTTGCTGGTGTACTGCTTCACGGCCGCCACGCCGGCGGTGACCTCCTTCCCCGAGGACGAAGAAGCCGCGGCAGCGCCAGCTTCCACCAATCCATCGGCGCACGTCCCCTCGTTGGCCATAGCGGCGCTGAGCCACGTCTTGGCGTTGGACACCTCCCACCTGGCCTGCCTGCTGCTGCTCATCCCACCTCCTGCCACGGACGACGACGACGACGTCGTGCCGGCGGCGGCGTCCGGCTCCAGCTTGGTGAGCTCGGCCGACGACTGCCTCGCGAGGCTCGCCGCGGCGGAGATCGTGCTCGCGCAGTCACGCAGTGCGGCGATCTCGCTTGGCCGCCCACCGCCTCCCTCTCCCTCTGCCGGTGACGTCTCAGCGCCGCCGCCGCCATGCCGGAGGATGTCCTTGACGCGGGCGGAGAGGGCGCGGAGGCGCGCCGCCGCGACGTCGGCGGCGACGCGCGCGAGACGGGCGGGGTTTTCCTGGACCTCGGATGCGTATGGGAGGAGGGAGTCGTAGCAGAGCGCCGGGTACAGCGTGGTGGCGCAGCGTGCGCGGAGGAAGGACGCCGCCGCCGGCGATGGACTCTCGGTCGCTGCGCTCGGTGCGGATGATGCCGCTGTTGTGTGCGTGCTAGCGCCTCGTGTTGCCGCGGCAGCCACGGTGAACACGATGAGGACGAGGTGGCGGCGGAGGTGGTGGATAGTGAGGGCCGCTCGAGGTTGTGGCACCGCCATGGGTCCAGTGACGTTTGTCTAACTGATCAGTGTGGGAGGGAGACTCGGAGTTGATGACTTGTGTCATGCATATGAAATGAGGCGGCTTTGAAACTTAAAAAGATTTATTTATAAGAGCTGATAGCTGCTTGACATACTTATCTGGCAATCACGATGTCTGGATAGCAATTATCTACCATTTTATCCTCGTGGGAATAAAATGTACGCAAGTGGTAGCAGGGTAGGAAGCCCTCTTACTCTATTCACAATTTACAGGTCGTGGCTAGCGCGGACGCGCGCGTCCAAACGGCCGCGCAGCCCGCCCCTGTCCGTCTTTGCCCCAACCACGAGTGCAGTGGCGGATGCACGATGCGGGATAAGGGGGGGCTAAAACAATGAAGATGTTGATTTGCATGAAGATTTAATGGTGAAATCAAGCTTTTGCTACAGTGATTAGGCTTGAAATCAAGACATTAGGGGGGGCTGGAGCCCCCCAAGCCCCCCCTTTGGATCCGCCACTGCACGAGTGCCTTCCTCTGACCACCTCCTCTCTCTCTCTCCGACTCTCCGCAAGCGACCCACAGGGAGCCGGGTGGAGCGGTTAAGGACGAGCACACCCCCAACACGCCTAGACCTACAGCACCCCCGTCTGCTAGCACCCAGCACCTCTGTCCACCGGCCCCCAGCACCTCTGTCCACCGGCCCCCAGCACCCCATTCCATCGGCCTACCGGCGCGCAGCGTGCCCTGTCCACCGACCCCCGGCTCACCCCTAGCCGAACAACATAAAACACTTGCAACATGAATGCAACATAAGATTGAAAATAGATGAAGCATTTAGAACATGCTCTTGCAACATCTTTGTGAAACACATGAAACATCCAAAATAAAACACTTGCAGCTTGCAACATGAAACCACTTACTGCAGCATATAAGACTGAAACAACGGAAACATTTGGAATATACTGTTGCAACATATGCAATATCCAGATCAAAAACGATTGCAACATACGTCTGGAAACAGATGAAATATTTTGAATAAACGCTTGCAACATGCCTCTGAAAAACTTGCAACTTATACAACATGTGCAACATCCCTCGATCTACTTTTACAATATCAAGATAAAACAATTACAACATACATCTGAAACGCCTAAAACACTTGAAGCATACATATGCAATATAGGAGATGGGAAGGCCGGGCCAGTCGACTCTGGTGCGGAGCCGCGTCCGGACAGAAGTCACGGACGGACGACCGTGGCCTATCATTATCGCAATTTATAACTTGGATAAAAAAAATTAGAAAGGCCCACAAAGAGAGAGCAACCGAATAAAAAACTAATGAGTATCATCATTAGCTAAACGAGGGTGTCTTATCTTGGAACATGTTAACTTGGCACACAAGTAATGAATCCACCAAAAATATTGCCTAATATATATATTAGGTAAGTCACTGTTGTGATCGGCGGCAACTCTAACTCCTTTTTGGCATGGGTCCTAGACCCACAGTGCTATGAATAAGAGGGAGCTCACCCCAAACTAGTTACCTGGATACATCAACCTAGAAGCGATCTATTAGGCACAAAAGGGTCTTGGAAGCACGATATCCATGTCTAGGTGCTCCTACTATAGATCTACTTTGTGTTCTTCACCAACCAGAGGGGGTCAAGCTCCAATTTGGTAAGACTAAGGATTTGCTTCATCTACGTCACTTCTACATCGAGTACAAAGACATATATAGATGGCATCTCAAAACCGGTGAGTACCTAATATCTAATTTCTGTAGGGTTGAGTTAGTGATCATGCTTAGGCCAAATTAAAACCTTGTTATACTATGTTCAGTATGTTTAACAATAAGAGATGGGACAGTCAATTGTAATTTTTTACAATTAAAATCTTGTTCTCTCAGCGTAATTACTTCAAGCGGATCATCTAAGGTTCTATACGATCTTCTACGTTATTCTTTGCACGGTGCAAGTATGTGTCTAGCTAGATCCGACGGCTGCTATGCATAACTAGATTATCAGGTTCTAACTTTTAAGAATTAACTGCTGAACATCACTACCGGAAAAACGTCCTTTGCCGAGATCCGAGATTTTTGCCGAGAGCAAAAACGCGGGCTCTCGGCAAAGAAAACGTTTGCCGAGCGCGGCTCTCGGCAAACACCGGCCGTCGGCAAGTGACAGGATTGCCGTGGGCCTGCATCTCGGCAAGCAACAGCTCTCGGCGAAGTGGGCCGTTTTGCCGAGAGCCGCGCTCGGCAAAAAATGCCCGTCGGCAAAACGGTCCTTTGCCGTAGGCCGCGCTCTCGGCAAAATCAGGCTCTCGGCAAAACATTGCCGCGGGCCCATAGCCGTGACCTGCCCTGACGGCGTCACCGCTTTGCCGAGAGCCCCTCCGTTACTGCTCTCGGCAAAACTCTTTGCCGAGCGCCGCTCTCGGCAAATATTTACCGAGAGCCCCTCACAGGCTCTCGGCAAATATGGTTTCTATATTTCATGTGCATGTGTTTCTCTTCTCCTAACTCTCTCCAATTAAATTATTTTTTCTTTCATATGCTCCAAACTTTTTTCTCTATAGACATACTACAGGTTGTACTCAATATTAAAATTTTGTGTATTTTTGTAATTATTTGCTATATATAATTAATTAATTGCATTTCAAGGAGTTTTTTTAATCGATTAAAATTTGAACAGCGATTCATTTCAACACGGGAAAAAATTAAGTAGAAAATGATATTCATGCTATTTATGCATTATTGAGGGCAAATAACATCTTGTTGACGTTTTTTTTCACCTTTTATTTTACGAATCGAAGACCACGAACATATGTCGCCCAACGATTTAAAAATTCTTAAAAAAGGAAACGAAGTCGGAAAATTATGATATTTGCAATGAAGTCATGGTATCACACTTGGAGGCTGTGGTAAAAAATTGAAAATGTTTCGCACAAGTGGTTGCGTATGATTCTTACAATCTGAGACATCTCCGAATAAGTTTCATAAAGTTGAGAAGGATCCATTAGGATTTTCAAACAATGTCACGGTCGAATTAGTTTTGGAGTTCCAAACTTTTTGTATAGCCATTAGAGAGCATAAGTTGTAACACGGCAAAATTTCGTATTTTTCCGGAGCCGTTTGCTGTTTATTAATTTTTTTTGGATATTATTTGCCGAGAGCTTTAGGGGATTGCTCTCGGCAAAGGCTCTTTGCCGAGAGCAACTGGGCCCGCTCTCGGCGCATATTTCTTTTTTTTTTACCTGGCCTGGATCAATGGTTTGTCGAGAGCTAGCTCTCGGCGAAGAGGTTTGCCGAGAGCTGCTCTCGGGAAAGATTTAATTTTTTGTTTAGAAATATCATTTTTTGTTCAGTTTGCCGAGAGCTACTCTCCGCAAATAATATTTTTTATTTTTTTAATATTTTTTTGTGCAGTTAGCTAGTTAAAAAATTCGAACGAAATTTGAAAAAAAATAACTTTACCGAGAGCCAGATCTGGGGGCTCTCGGCAAAGGGGGAAGGTTTACCGAGAGCCTCCCAGATCTGGCTCTCGGCAAAGTGGATTTAGACACTTAACCGTTTCGGCGCCTTATCTCTCTCACTCTTCACGCACACACTCACACAGCCGCCGCCGCGAGGAGCGCCGCCCAGCTCGGTGTGCCGCCGCCGCGAGCCTCGCCGTCGCCCGAGCCCCCTCGCCGCCGCAGCCCCGCAAGCCCGCTCCGGCTCGCCCCAGCCCACCACGCCTGGCCGCGCGCGTTGCCGCCGCTGCTCCGCCCGAGCCTCGCCGCCGCCGCAGCCCGGCCATCCCGCCACGTCCGCCCGCGCGCGCCAGCGGCGGCCGCCGGTCCGCCCCAGCCCCGCCACGCACGGCCGCACGCGCCACGGCGGCCGCGCCCGCTGGTCATGCCCTCCACGGCCGACCAGCCCGTCCAAGCCCGCCCAGCCCCAGCCACGCCACGCCCCGGCGCCGGCCGCGCCCCTCCTCGCCCGCCCCGCGCGCGCGCCCCTCCTCGTCCTCGACCTCGGGTTCGTCCTCGCCCGCGCCCTGACTCGCCCTCGCACACGCCCCGACTCGCCCTCGTCCTCACCCGCGCCCCTCCTCGTCCTTGCCCTCGGGCTCGTCCTCGCCCGCGCCCTGACTCGCCCTCGCGCGCGCCTTGACTCGCCCTCGTCCTCGCCCTCGGCCTCGTCCTCACCGTCGGCCTCGCGCTCGGCCTCGTCCTCGCCGTCGGCCTCGCCCTCGCCCTCGCCCTCGCCACGGAGAGGAACAAGGTAAACTAAGTAGTATTAGTCGTAGTAGTAGTTAGTAGTTGTAGTAGTAGTCTAAGTAGTACTAGTGGTAGTAGTAGTAGTCAGTAGTTAGTAGTTGTAGTAGTAGTAGTTAGTAGTTGTAGTAGTGGTAGTAGTAGTGGTAGTAGTAGTTAGTAGTTGTAGTAGTGGTAGTAGTAGTTAGTGTAGTAGTAGTTGCATTAGTTAGAGTAGTAGTTGTAGTAGTGTTAGTAGTAGTTAGTAGTTGTTGTAGTGGTATTAGTAGTGGTATTAGTAGTAGTTAGTAGTTGTAGTAGTGGTATTAGTAGTGGTAGTAGTAGTTAGTGTAGTAGTAGTTGTAGTAGTTAGAGTAGTAGTAGTTGATAATTAAGCTGCATGTGGTTCCTTGATATATATGTGGTTGTCGGCCATCGTGCCGTGGTTTTCTTTCAGGTTTGGAAACCTCACCGTTCAGGGGAGATGCTGCCGAATTTTTGAGTTGACGTTATTTTGCTTCTTTCTTTCTTTTTGCAGGAGCCGAGTC